>NC_056737.1:788934338-789126838 GCF_019279795.1 Protopterus annectens
CAAAACGTGAGCTCTTTTGTGGAAAACCACTTCCTCAGACCTCAATACAAAACAGCAACTAGAGTTTCTATATTTATAAGAGCAATATTTAAAATGTGTCCCTAATTTTGGTCCTTTATTTTTGGCTTTGTCCAGAATTATTCTTTTTTTAGCATATTTATTAAATTATCACATAAGACATAAGCAAACATACATTAACAGAAAAGAAAACAAATTACATTTTTTCCATTTACATACATTGTACAGTACACATCTTTTCTTTCCTTGTAACAGTCCGACATTACATAAATTACTAAATGCCTCCCTACTCTTAAACCTCGCTCCGCCTCCTCTTGATCATTCTGCATGTATTGCTCTCATAATTTCCATGTATTTCTATGTAAATTGCTCCTTTCCTTTTCTAAAGATCCCTCTTCCAGTTCTTTTATCTATTTTATAATATTCAATACTTCAAATACAATTGGTTAATAAGGCCTAACTATATCTACGCAATCCAGATCCAGTGTTCTAGCTCAAAAGAATTATTTTCTTAGTTACACCCATTTGCTCACCCAATATTTCTGGCAGAGTACACTGTAGATAATTTTTTAAATCTGCTAACTCATTAAAATCCCAAAACATATGTTCCCAGTTACCTCTTCCTTCCCTATTACACCACTAACATTTGCTATCTACCCAAGAAAAATTCCATGAAGTCTGCTTGTGGTATAAAAATACCTACACAGAAACATTTCCAAGCAAAGGTCCTAAGCCTTCTGGACTTTGTTGCATACGTGGGAGCCATACAATTGCTCTCCCATTGTTCTCCCATAAACTGTTTTTTCCAGTCTCTCTTTCCAATCTTTACTAACCTCTTCTGACTGATTCATATAGTTATCATGCAATGCTTTATATGCCCTACTAATTAGCCCTTTTTTAAACAGCAGCTTCAATTGAAGATGTTACTAAAAACTCTACCAGAGAAGGTATTTCACTTAAGATTCCCCTAACTCTTTCTCTTTGCCTATACTCTAACATCAATTCCTGGTAGGAAAAGTAGTCTCTAGCCTGCAGCCCAAATGTCTTCTTGGCCTCTTGCCATTCTATTAAGTTTCCCTCTCTAATTATTTGTTTCCAATAGCTTTGATTCACTGCTAGCTTCCTCCAGTAAATTCCAGCTCCCTCTTGCCTATTACCTGTACCCCTACTTGCAGTCATCCCTATCAGTAGAATCTATTTTTTCCATTACTGTTTTGGCCTAGTTCTTAGCATATGTTCTGCTACTTTATGAATATACTGCTCTGTATGACTGTTGTTATTCTCCTTAACTATGCATCCAAAATCTCATACTTTCCTTATTTCTTGAATTTTTCCCTGCTTCATCATTATCCCTTTCCAATTTGAATTGTAGCTTTTTGCTTGTGTTATGCATAACAGCCTTAACTGTACAGCTCTAAAATATCCCTTCAAATCATGTATCCCTAAACCTCCTTGTTCTAGTGGCAGGATCAACTTATTCCACTTGACTCTTGCCCTCTTCCACTCCCAGATAAAATCCTTCACATCTTTACAGGTAACCGTCTCTTAACGTCCAGGATAGGTTAAATCCTACTGAACGTTAAGCGAACACCATATACTTTACATTCTGCTTTGCTTAACATCCTCCTGCACAACATCGACCACATTTATGTATGGAGGTTTACACCTCAGAGTCTGAAGTTTTATAGTTTGTCTTTCTGAAATAACAATTAAACAATCTTTTTTTTCTAAAAAAAATGTTTAATGTCAGCTGATTTGAAAATATCGAACAATTCTTAACCACAGCCATGGATTAGTTGTAGCAAATCTGCTGGCTTACAAATTCAGCTCTAACTTCACCCCCACTCTTCCCTGCCTCCCCTGTGAAATCCCTATTAGCATAATCAACTCTCAACTATTACCAGGAAGCAGGTCATCACGGCACTTGCTAAAGTCAAAGACACAGCCTTAATGGGCCCAGGCAATATCCCGAAGCATGACCACTTGCGTCACTTTTCAAGTATACTCCATCAATAAGACACCCCTAAGAGATGACTCAATGGTTAGGGATCTGGAAACATATGTAGACAGTAATCTGGCCTTTGAACAACATGTAGCCAAGGTAGTAAGAAATTCTTTTTATGTTGCCTAACTTATAAGTAAGGATATGGTATTCAGACCTAAGAAAGTTGTAGTACCACTTTCAAGTATACGTCATTGATAAGACACCCATAAGAGTTGACCCAATGGTTAGGAATCTGGAAACATATGTAGACAGTAATCTGACCTTTGAACAACATGTAGCCAAGATAGTAAGAAATTATTTTTATGTTGCCTAACTTATAAGTAAGGATATGGTATTCAGATCCAAGAAAGTTGTAGTACCACTTTACTCAGACCTAATCATTCTTATTGTTGAGCACAATGCTCCCTTTGGCATGTACTTGATCAGGCATATGCAACAGTTGGAATGCCTAAAGAGGTTCCCCACCAAGAGAATCCAGTGTATTACCACATTGTCCTATACAAATCACCATTAACCCCAGTCTCTATACTCAGTCTCCTACTGGTTACACAGAGGTGATCTATGCCTGACATATAAGGCATCTTCAAATCCAGTCCTGATGGACCTTCTGCATATCCAGAAAACAAATAGCACCAGAAGTACTACATCCAAGGACTTAAACTTTTCTGACATATATAGAACATACTGGCGAGACAGATATGAGTCTCAAAGGATCCCCATGCTATTGATAGGTTTCAAATTCATGTGAAGCAGAGACTATACCTAACCCTATTCAAACGTAACCTTGACCACTGGATGGGAAATCGAAAATTCAGCACTGGTCTAGCCCCATGTCTTTAATAGAGGCCAACAGTAAATATTCACTCACTAACATACCCCTCCCAACTAAACCTTTGGCAACCTCCTAACTAACATATCGCCCAACTAGATGCCCATTGGGTTGCATGGCTAGGCTAATATAGGTTCTGGTGGTCATTAGCCTAGTATATACTTATGAACCTACAGAACGAGTGGCACAGCACGATGCAGAATGGCACAAAATACACTGAACCAACTGATATTGCCAACATCCTGGCAGACAGGTTCAGTGCAAACCTCACCCCCCTCTCACCCCAAAAAGGGCTCATAACCATACCAGAAGAATGTAGAGCCCCTGAAATCAAAGACACTCAGGTTAAAATAGCCCTCTCCAAAGCCAAAAACACAGCATCAATGGGACCGGATGGTGTCCCAGGCTGCGTCCTACACGAGGTCAAAGACGAACTAACCCCTCACCTAAACACACTGTTCAAACTCAGCCTCTCCACAGATTACGTACCCATAGAGTGGAGCACAGCAATGGTTATTCCGCTCCACAAAGGTGGAGCCACAACAGAGCCCGGGAACTATCGCCCTATAAGCCTGACTAGCTTGGTCTGCAAGGCTATGGAGCGCATCATTATGAAACTCATTAACAGAGACATTGGGAATCTCCAAACACTGGACCCTACCCAGTTCGGCTTTGTTAAGGGCAGATCATGCCTCCTAAACCTGGGGGACTTCTTTGAGACAGTTATCAAGGCTATAGACGAGGGAAAGGTGGTACACACAGCCTACCTAGGCCTTGCAAAGGCCTTCGACACCATTCCCCATTCTGGTATTATAGACAAGCTCACCAGCCTGAACATAAACCCCTATGTCACAAGATGGGTTCTCAATTGGCTCACGGACAGAACCCACATGGTGAGAGTTGCAGGAGCAAGTTCTGACTCTAAACCGGTTACAAGTGGTGTTCCCCAGGGCTCAGTCCTAGGACCCCTCTTGTTTGGCATATACTTCTCAGAGGTACAGACAAGCACAGGAGGACTATGGCTGACCATGTTCACAGACGACTGCAAATTAGGGCTATAATTGATTCACCAGCTAACACAGACATCCTCCAAAATGGTCTCACTGAGACGGATGGCTGGTGTCAAAATCATGGCCTCAAGCTAAATGCCAAAAAGTGCATAGTTATTCCCTTTGGAAATAACAAAGTACCTACAAACTACCACATAGGTGGTAGTCCCCTAAATACGGAAAACGTAATAAGGGATCTGGGGACCCAAGTAGATAGTAATCTCTTCTTTGATAATCACATTGCCAAAGTGGTTAGAAAATTCTTCTATGTGGCCCACCTAATCACAAAAGGGTTTGCATCCAGATCAAAAGAGGTCATTGGGCCCCTCTATTCATCACTCATCAGACCCATCATAGAGTACAATGCCCCATTTGGGATGTACCTTACAAGACACTTGCAACAGCTGGAAAGACCACAGAAGTACCTCACCAAGAGGATCACTGGCCTCAAACAAATGCCCTATGCAGCTCGACTGAAGAAACTCCAGTTGTACTCTGTTGCATACCGCCTGCTCAGAGGTGATCTCTGCCTGACATACAAGGCCATGTCCAACCCAGAATTGATGGACATGCTCCACCTAAAGAAAACCTTATCCTCTTGAGCCACACGCTCTAGGGATCTAAACCTCACCACAACAATAAATAGGACGTGCTGGAGGGATAGATTCCTGTCCCAGAGACTTCCCATGCTTTGGAACAAGATTCCAATCTACATTAGGCAGAGTTCCTCGCTAGCACTCTTCAAGAGAAACCTTGACAAGTGGATGGGAAACAGAACATTTACCCCTGGGATCACTTTAGTGGCTCTGCTGGACAGAGGCACAGGGAACTAATCTAAGGGGGTGGCGAAAGCCAACACATTCTGGCTAGGCTTATAAATGCCTTCGGGCAGATAGCCTAGTACCTACCTATGAACCTATAAAAAACCTATGAACCTATTCCCTGCAACTCTTATGCTTTGAACTATTTATTACATAAAGTAATACTGTCTGGTGGTTTCACAGGGTGAATGTTCAACAGGTAAAGGAAACAAAGAATAAAGACTTTTTGATGAGCCAGTGCTAAATTCTAGTTTTTTGAGTATTTGGCTAGAACAGAGCAACTTTTACACAGGACAATACAGAAGAGTAGAGTAAAATAATAAGGACTGGTCCCTTTAAGCTCGGATACCTGGGTTTTGGGCCTAATATACCAGTTGTTAATGCGTACCTTTTTAAGATCAGTATAACTCTTGAATAACAGAAGTTGTTTAGGAGAACACAGGGGAATCTGGATTATGTTTATATGGAGTACTGTTTTTGAAGATTAGACTGTCCAAGACCAGAGCAATCAGCTCTGCTGCAAGAGTCAGGTGAGGTGTCTCTATTTGCCAGTGAAAGCCCTGGTAATGGAAAAAAAGAAGTTATGTACTCATCATAACATTCCATGCTTGTTGTCCTTGATCTCGCCTTCCTTCTTGTTGGTTGGGTTTGTAGATGAAGCTCAGCTCCGGCTCTGCCATATTCTAAAGCTCAAGAGCTTCCACTGGCTCTAGGCTAGACCCTATCCCATCATGCCTAGTGCTAATTATCCATATCTCATTTGTGATAACCCAGAACACTAGACCACAATGTGCAGATATATAAACTACAGATATATATAACAAAATATATATGTGTATATCCATACATATATAAGAAGAAACCATAAAGCCATTAGTAGAAACTCTTATTCTATCCAACTCATAAGGCAAGAAGGGAATCAAGGCCTATATAGCCAAAGATGGATAACTCCTCTCGATCCTCCAGGAGGGGGAAGGAGGGTGGGATGCAAGAAGGAAGTTGAGATCAAGGACAACAAACATGGAACATTATGGTGAGTACATAACTTCTTTATGTTATGCTGTCCCTATCTCGCCTTCCTTCTTGTTGGTTGGGACCACATCCCCAGCACCTTCTTCTTGGGTGGCTCAATAGAATATACTCTTCAGGACCGTGGAACCAAAGGATGCCCTGTTCTGGGAGGCCACATCTACTTTGTAATGAGTAATGAAGGTATGGGGGGGGGTTAACCCACGTAGCTACCACACAACTTGAGTCTAAAGCCAGTCTGGCCTGAAAGGCAGTGGAGGTAGACAAAGCCCTGGTTGAGTGTCCTCAAATTTTTCCTGGTAGTTATTTTTTTCTGTGAGTTATACACGTAAGTAATGGTATCTGAAATCCATTTTGATAAAGTCACTTTTAAAATTGAAGTTCCCTTTTTGTTGTTTGCAAAGGATACAAACAGTTGGTTAGATTGTCTGAATTCCTGAGTCCTGTGCAAATAGAAATGTAATTGTCTATGAACATCCAGTTGGTGGAGTTTATACTCTGCCTTGTTGCCATGGTTCGGAAAGAACACTGGTAGTTCTATCAATTGATTCAGATTGAACTCTGAGCAAACTTTTGGTAGAAAGGAAGGTTGGTCCTGAGAGAAACCCTATCTTTGTGGAAAATTAAATAAGGGGGACAAATGGAAAGGGCTTGTAATTCTGATATCCTCCTAGCGGAGGTAATGGCGATCAAGAAAATTGTTTTCCAAGTCATAAATTTTAGAGCACAAGAATTAGCCGGTTCGAATGGAGGAAGAATCAAGGCAGCTAGGACTAAATTTAGATCCCAAGGAGGAAGTGGTTCTCTTATTGGGGGTCTCAAAAGGATAGTACCCCTCAGAAAAGCTTTGTATAGCCTGTGGGACATAACATTGGAATGCATTTCTCCCACATGAAGTTGGAAATAGCATCCAACTGAACTTGGCTAGTTGCTGCTGCTGCTCCTTGGTTAAAAGTTTCAGCAAGGAATTCTAGTATCTTTAAAACAGGTGCAGTAAAAGGATCAATATTATTTTTGACAGCCCAACAAGAGAACCGTTTCCATTTGCTAGTATACAGTTTCCTCGTAGAGGATTTGTGAGAGGAAATGAGAATATGTTGTACTGCCAGGGAGATGTCAGGAAGCCTGGCTAAGCCGGGAAGTGGAGGAACCAAGCTGTCAGCTTGAGGGTCTGTAAGGAAGGATGGAGTGTGCCCGACTGATGCATCAGCAGATCCAGAGCTGGGTCCAGGATCCAAGGCTCCTCCAGAAGATGGGGCCATAGAAATGGGAACAAGATTTGATGAGGCCAGTAGGGGGCAATGAGGATTAGCTTGCAACACACTGATTTTGCTTTCTGAAGAGCTTTGGGAATCAAAGGGAACAGGGGAAAGGCGTACAGAAGTCCCGGGGCCAATCGTGAACAAGTGCATCCCTGGGTGATTGTCCCGGTGGGGGACTAGGGTGAAATAGCTGCTGCATTTGGCATTGATGGATGTGGCAAAAAGATCACAGCAAGGCTGGCCCCACTTGCAAAAAATCTGACTCGCAATGCCCTGTTTCAGGGACCACTCTTAAGGCATAAGTATAGCCCTGCTTAGCTTGTCCGCTATCACACTGAATTTCCCCAAGATGTGCGTCGTGATCAGAAAATGTTGGGAGGACACTGCCCATTGCCACACTCTTAGGGCCTCTCGACATAAGGGGTAGGATCTGGTTCCACCTTGCTTGTTGATGTACCATACCACTGACATGTTGTCCATCTGAATTGCAATTGTCCCCGTGGGGAGAGAGCCGTGAAGTCCTTGCAATGCCAGGAGCACCACTCTCATCTCGAGGACATTTATGTACAAATGGCACTCGTGTTGTTGCCAAGTTCTGGGAACAGTCTGTCCCAGATAATGCCCCCCCACCCTATCTAGCAAGCATCTGTGGTCACTGTGGCCACTGGTTGGGGGAGGACAAATGGTCTGCCTATCGTCGGCTGGGTGGATTGAAGCCACCATTTTAGGTCCTTCTTGCAGGTCTCTGTGATGAGAATTTCGTGGGACATAGGTAGATCTTGCATGGACCAATGAGCAAACAAAAGCCACTGCAATAACCTCATGTGAAAATGTGCCAAGAGAACTAGTGTTATTGCTGCCGCCATTGAGCCCAGGACTTTCAGAACAAATCTTGCTCGAGTCTTTTTCCTCCCGATGAGAGTTGCAACTTAGTGTCGAATGGTCGACACCCTCTCCTGAGGCAATTTTGCTATTATGTCATGGGTGTCTAGATCTGCTCCTATAAATGTAATATACTAACAGGGCAACAAGGCAGACTTTTCATAGTTTAAGTGATGCCTAGCTGAGAGCAGAGGCGTATTGTGGTGTCCCTCATCTCAGTTAGTCGATGCTCGGTGGTGGTGGTAAGGAGCCAGTCGTCCAGATATGGAAACACCCGGAATCCTAGATGCCTCAGATAAGCCGTGACTACTGCCATGCATTTGGTGAACACCCTGGGGGCTGTGGTGAGGCCAAAGGGCAGAGCTCTGAACTGGTAATGACCTGGCTCCCAGCCAGAAGCATAGAAACCTCCTGGATCGCCTGTCCATCTTGATATGGTAGTATGCATCCTGGAGATCGATGGAGCACATCCAATTGTCCTTTCCCAGAAAGGGAAGTAAGGACTGCAGTGTCACCATCCGGAACTTTGTGTTTTTGACAGACTTGATGAGTCTGCCAAGGTCCAAAATGGGCCTCCAGCCCCCTGTTTTCTTTGGTACTAAAAAGTACCTTGAGTAAGTTCCGGATCCAATTTGATCTGCGGGGACTTCTTGGATGACTATTTTTCTTAGCAACTTTTGAACTTGTAGAGTTGCTTGTTCCCACAGATTGGGTGGCACACCTGGGATGAATTTTTGTTTTTGGGGAAGAGATAGCATGGAGAAAGGAATACGGTATCCCCTGGATATTATCGACTGTACCCAAGTGTCTTCTGTGATATTTTGCCAGACTTCTGGGTACAGTGACAATCTTCCCCCGACTGCCTCCAGAGGTGGACAAGTGGGCCCCCTTTCTGGAAGGGCTTCCCAGAGGACATTTCTCTGTTGCCCTGACTCTGTGGTCCCCCTCTGCCATGAGGGCTGTGTCTCCCATTATTATTCCCCCCCTTTGCCCCGGGGGGAAAATTCACCACATGCGTCAGGTGAAGTTCCCTGGGATTTCTGGAACCACATTTTTCCTCCCTTTTGACCTTAGGGTAAGGACTAGAAGGCACGGAAAAATGTATTCCCACAGCAGAGAGTCTTACCTTCCTGCTCGCACCCAGTTAGAGTCTCTTTTATCTTGGACCCGAACAATGACGAGCCATCAAAGGGGGTGTTGGTAAAGGAGGACTTGAAAGGCTCCGCAAATTGACAAAGGCGCATCCAGGAATGTCTTCGTAAGGTGACTCCTGTGCCTGCAGCCCTGCTCGCTCCATCGGCTGCATAGGAGATTAGCCGCATGGAGGAGTTAACTACCGAAGATAAGGTTGCAAGCTTAGAAGCAGTCTTATCTGAAGCTCCCACAGCTGTAGGATCCTGTAGGGTATCTCCTAGCTCTTACAGGAGATCCCTCTGAAGATGGGTGAAATGGGATAGATAATTCAGTGACGTGAGAGTAAAGGCCGCTGAAGAAAAGACACACTTCCTGTATATGTCCATCATGTGGGACTCTTTGTTCGGCAGATGGACTGATGTAGAAGTCTCTGCTAATTCCTTCTTAGTGGCCACTGCCACCACCATAGCATCAGCTGAACTTATTGGGCCTCTGTGGAACTGGTTCCATCGATTCTGGAGAGCTCCACACCTTATGACTTACTACCCCTATCAGCAGGTTGAAGGGCGGAGACATCAAAGAGATGGGGGGTTGGGAACCAAATGCATCCAGATACACAGACTCGTCCTCAGAAGGGGAAAGGTCCTTCCAGCCACCCCTCTGCTTGAGGATTTCCAGGATGTCTGAGAATGAGACATCCTCAGAGGGGGACCTTGGGGACCCTTCTGAGTCCTCAAAGTCCAAGTCCAATGTCAGAGACTCAGGGGAGTCCACATGCTTCCTCTTACATGACCTCTTCTGGGAGACCTCCTCAGGGGGATGCTCTGGGGTGGTTTCAGAAGGGGGGGTCACCCAATGGGGCATCCTGGGGCACTGGTTCCCTGCACTTAGAATGGAGGGGTGGTGAGAGGGAAGACACTGGTTCCATAGGGGACGGAGTAGCTGAAGCCAAGGGAGGAGCTGTCTGAGAGGATAGCACACTCCTCATCACCTCGAAGGCACCATGCTCCCTGCCCGACAGGGTCCCTGGCTCCGAGGAGTCAAGAGACCTCTCCCACACCGAGGATGATGGCTCCGAGGCTGATGTGGGAGCTGAGCTCATCTGCGCCGAAGCTCCAAGAGGGACAGTGAGGTCAGACAAGGGTCTGATGCCACTTGCCCCCTTGGAGCCGATGAGGGAGTGTCGGCTCCCAGATCCCTCAATAGAAGGAGGTATCCAGGAGATTGGAGCGGATGTCGGAACCGAGTGACTGGAGGTTTTCGGAACTGATGGTTCCACCACAATGACTTCCATACACTCTGTCTTCGAGGTCAGGTGAGTCGAAGGAGGAATAGATGATCCAGGGGGGTAGAGTAATTGGCTCCACATCTATATTGGCTGGGCTGAATAATATTTTGGTGAGAGCCAGTGTCTTCAGAAGCCTCTTCACCACCCTCTCCACATCATCGTATGAAAGACTCCTGGACAATCGAGAGGAGTGGGTGGACGATCGGTGACTGCCTGCCACAGACTGTAGAAGCAGTGACTGTGGAGCGGACCGCACCGGTTCCAAGGAAGTAGATCTAGTCCTTTTATGACTCCTAGACAGTTCTGAGGACACTGACGGAACAGCAGGAGATAAGGTCTTGTCAGACCCAAGAGGTTTTGGATCTGACGAACTAGAAGATTTCTCTTTGTGTCTAGATGGCTATGAGGTCAGAACCAACAGTGGTGTTGGTTTGGGGGATTTCCCTGGTTTACTAGCCTGATCCCCTTCTACTGGAGTGTCAAAAGACCCTTTCAGTAAACCTTCTGCAGGACTTCGGCACTGAAAGCATGACAAATAGAACACAAGTCCTGCAGGTGCATGGCTCCCAGACAATAAACACAACTCATATATCCATCAGCCAGGGACATTTTTTGGGAGCACGAGTCACACTTCTTGAATCCAGAAGGTTTGGATTCTTTGGGCGCTTCTTTGGATATTATCACAACAGCAATAAGCACAATACAGTATAGGTACAATACACTAAAGTTATAGATGGCAAGAACAAGAAAATCTGCAACTCTACAATAACCACCAAAAAACTGTATCTAACTTTTTTTTTTTTTTTTTGAAACAGCAAAAACAGAAGGTAAAGGAAGGGGGAGAGCCTCTAAGTTAAACGACAACTCCCCCGATCGAGGAAAGCCTTTAACTTAAACAACTACTCCTTATCAGAAAGGGAAGGAATAAGGGGAAGCCCCTCTAACTGAAATGGGTAAGAGCAAAGGGGAATCCTCTAAGAAAAAATGGATTCAAAGGGGGGAACAGGCCTGAAGGAAAAATGACGGCCTAAACAACAGCAATAACAACCAGAAAACAGAGATAGGGAAGCTAAACAAACACTACTAATCCACAAAAAGAATCCTGAAGATCTAAATACAGAATATAATAAGAAAATCCTAAAACTTAGCCTGAACCAGTATCCAGCAATCTCAAAGTTTCAAGCAGCAAACGAGATCTGGGTAACTAGTGCTAGGCATGATGGGATAGGGTCTAGCCTCAAGCCAGTGGACACTCTCGAGCTTTAGAATATGGCTGAGTCGGTGCCGAGGTGTGGCTCCGAATCCAACCAACAAGAAGGAAGGCGAGATAGGGACAACATAACATCCTAGAGTTTGCCTTACTGGAGAGATTCTGATAAAAAAGACTCTGTTCAGCCAGAGGAAGCCCTGGCAGTGAGACACTCTGTATTATAAAGACTAATTTGCATATTTGTGATCAGCCAGAGGAAGCCCTGGCAGTGAGACACTCTGTATTATAAAGACTAATTTGCATATTTGTGATCATCCAGTGGACTGTTGTTACTTTGGTTTTTATACCCTGGGGACAGACTTTTGTATTGAAAGACTTTGTGTTTCAAAAGACTCACTGGAATGTGCAGTTTTAAGACTATCAACACTGAGAATGATGGTGTGCATCAATGCTAAGGACTGCTGCTAAAGGACTGAACTATTTATTTCAACATAAGCATCCTGTTTTATTTACCATTCATATGTTAGTCATATTTTGGTGAAGTCAGCCTGTTTTGTGAAGTATCAATAAATCCCTAACACGTGGTAAGATATGTGCTCCCTGCTTGCATATTTGACATCTGTTGGATGCTGCAGGCAGCTGCAACTTTTTGCCTTTTTTATTCCATATGTCACTGCCAAAGAGAAAGTTTTCCCCATGCAAGCATGAAGGAATTTGTGTTTCTGGTGACTGAAGTGAGTAGTATGGGTCCTTAAAGTTGGTTTGGATGTGTTCTTGTCACAGAGGATACATGATGACCACATCAAAACTACTACAAATGAAGATTACTACTGCCAAAAGGATGGTAGCAATAGTCAAATTCATGGCACAGTTGAGAGACACACCCCTGCTAAAATCACTTAACAGCACTAGAGAGCTGGAAGCCAACCTCATAATATTTGAAATAATATAAACAGCAACAGAGTGCAATCATCTCGAAAGAACTCTCAAGTCTTCTTTGAAAAATTTTAATGACATGAAACGGACATCCACATAAACGCTATTCAATCCACAACTGTTATCATGCATTTGCGTCCAAACCAATGGACTTCATCAGACAACTACTGATAATTAATTGGGCATTTAAATACAAAACTCATTCAAACACTGACCGATAAGACATAAAATACAACTTTTAAATGTACAAATCAGACAATCCTAACTCATGAATATTTAATTAATTAAAACTATTCTAACTGTGTTACTATTTGTTATATAAAAATCTTGACAACATCATATAATACATATCATGACAATTTAAATAAATAAAATAAATATCTTATAGCATTAATAAATAGAAATAAATAATGTGATTTGATATAATAAATTCTTAAAAAATGTATAAATATATGTTGTCTTCATAAAATCTGATTGTAGACGCCCTCTGGTGTTAAAAAACTCTTACTACACTTATATTTTATTAGCTTTTAGCTTTAACAGAGAAACTATACTTAAAAAATCATTTAAGCCAGGTTTTTTACCTGCTTCTAGGTGTACCTGCCACCACAGTTCCCTACTCTCCAAAATCTCTTCCCAAATGCCACCCCTAGCATCCTGTTTGACTTGTTGAAGGACAAAAAACTGGAATCTACTACCCACACAATTTCTACTATGTTTAAAGAGAGCATTTGTCTCTTTTTCCCTTAAAATATCATAGGAGTGTTCGTACATTCTTTTCTTTAATTCTCTTTCAGTTTTTCCTACATAGTAGGAGGGACATTTGTCACAAGTTGCCAAATACACCATACCTTTGGTGTCACAATTATAATAACCCTTACTTTTAATCAATAAATTTCTACTTTCTAAAAAGATTTCACTTTTGTTACTAATGTAGGAACATTGATTACACCTACCACATCTAAAAGTTCCTACCTTTTTATTATTACTTATCTGTGGTGTGTTCTTTTTCCTTTTCTCTAACATGTTCTTTAAACTTCTAGAATTTCTATATATTATTTTTGGTTTAATATTATTGATTTCCTCTATATCAGTAAGGGCTACAAATTTATCCCATTCTTTTTGTAGTGTATCTCTAAAATTAAAATTATACATATTATATTCCACTATCAAGTTTCTTTGGAACTTTTCTTCTCTAGTTTTAACTTTATTTTGTCCCTCTTGAAATGTCATAAAATCATTTATTCCTATAATTGGCCTAAATCTGTCCCCCCTACCCTCTTCTACTTCTCTTCTTATATCAGACACAAACTTCTTTGGATACCCCCTTTCTATAAACATCTTTTCCAGTTTATTACATTCCTTTTCGAAATCTTCATTTAGACTGGTCATTCTCGATCCCCTCACGAATTGTCCCTTTACTATGTTTCTTTTGCAGTACAGGGGATGAGCACTATCAAAGTGCAGATAGGAATTGCAATAGGTGTCCTTTCTAAACACCCTGGATTCAAAACTATGTTGGTCTTTATTCTTACATACTTCTATATCCAAATAGTGCAGTACCTCTGAACTAATATTATACGTAAATCTAAGAAAATTGGTAGTGTGACCAATATACTCCATGAATTCTAAAAACTTTTCATGTCCCCCAATCCAAAAAATAACTATATCATTGAGGATGTTGGCTCGAGGCATACAGATGGAGAGCCTTATTTCATTAAATTAGATAAACTAAAAACTCTAATGACAAAATTTAAAATTATAAATATTGAGAATGCATACTTGAGAGAATGTTTAAAGAAAGAAATTGTCCCTAAGGGACTTCGTGTATGCAAATATCCGAATAATGTTCAAGAAGGATCTGTTTTTCATACCAGTTTGTTAAAAGTTTTTAATCAGTGTGGATTAGATATAATTAAACTTATAATAGAAGAAAATGAAAGAAAACAAGCATGTTTGGGCAAAGAAATAGATGAGCTTGACAATTGTATTAAGAAAGACCTAATACATGGTATTAGGGAAGAAAGGAATAAGTATTATAAAATTAGACAAGAAATTGATGGAAAATGTGAGGAAGTCATGCAACGTAAGATGGGCAAATTAAATAGAGACATTTTAGACTATGAGTCTGGTAATAATTACCCCAAACCATCCTTCTCTAAAAGGGACTTCAATGTAAATGGTAAAAAATGGAACAAACAGGATACCACACAAAATGACTATAGGAAAAATAGTTATTATGAACAGGAATTCCCCCCATTAGAAAGGGAAATGGATGGAGGATTTATGCCTCAAAACAGAAGGGGAAATTTTTACATGAGGGGGGGGGAGAAGGGGAGGGGGAGGTTTTAGACAGCCCCTCCACAATAGCCAATGAGGCTGGTGTCGACAATATTGTGATTGACAACATCAAATACACTTACAAAGATTTTTCTATTTACAATTATAGTAATTTTATTTTAAACAAAGACCATTTTAATTTACTTAGTAAAGGATGTAAATTTATACCTTGGAGTAAGGGTGATATAGCCACCACTATACTAGATACAAAACTCTTCGTAAGAAAAATCAATTTAGGAATCTTAGCTTCCAGAAATGGTTATGAGAATGGAAGTAATAAAATGGGGTTGAGAAGAAAATCTATTTACAATCCACCCTTATTACCACAGTTAAAGAATTTTGAAAAGATATTAGAAGAAGATATCAGAGATATGCAGGATAAGAACAAATATAGACATATGAATAATCTAAAGAAGGGTGAGAATGAAGTGTTAGTAGAATTAATGAATAATACTTCCATAAGAGTGATGAAGCCAGATAAGGGTGGGGGGATTGTAATAATGCATAATATTACATATGAAGGGAAGATGAACATGATCCTTAGGGATGAGCACAAATATACAGTAGTTTCCAGAAACAAAGTCAATGTAGCATATCAACGTATAGATATTATGTTAAAAGACTATATGTTTGAAGGAATTATGGATCCTGACTTATTTAAGTTTCTTACTGTGCACAAACCTAGGATAGCAACTATGTTTGGAATCCCTAAAGTCCCTAAAAATTGGTTAGACCCCCCCCCTTAGACCTATAGTCACGGCTGAAGGGTCAAAAACGACTCCTTTAGTGAAATACGTAGACTCTAAAACAAAACACATTTGGGTCAACAATAAAACCATTTTAAAAGATTCCTGGGATTTTTTGAAACAACTTTCTCCTGGGATTTTTAAGGAAGATTTGTTGTTCATTACTATAGATATTGTGGATCTTTTTTCGAGTATTCCACACAATAGTGGGATGGAAATGTTCGAAGAAAGTATATTTTTGGACAACACTATGACACATAATGAAAAAATACTATCAGTAGCCCTTATGGATACTATATTAAGATACAATTTTTTATTATTTGATGGGGAAAATTTCCAACAGAAAGAAGGAGTCTCCATGGGGGCGGCATGTGCACCCACATACACCAACATAGTGTTGTCCAAATGGGAAGAGAATTTTGTTTTGAATTCTGACTTCAATAAAGAATGGCTGCTGTACCGAAGATTCCTCGATGATATAGTTATTTTTTGGATTGGGGGACATGAAAAGATTTTAGAATTCATGGAGTATATTGGTCACACTACCAATTTTCTTAGATTTACGTATAATATTAGTTCAGAGGTACTGCAATATTTGGATATGAAAGTATGTAAGAATAAAGACCAACATAGTTTTGAATCCAGGGTGTTTAGAAAGGACACCTATTGCAATTCCTATCTGCACTTTGATAGTGTTCATCCCCTGTACTGCAAAAGAAACATAGCAAAGGGACAATTCGTGAGGGGATTGAGAATGACCAGTCTAAATGAAGATTTCGAAAAGGAATGTAATAAACTGGAAAAGATGTTTATAGAAAGGGGGTATCCAAAGAAGTTTGTGTCTGATATAAGAAGAGAAGTAGAAGAGGGTAGGGGGGACAGATTTAGGCCAATTATAGGAATAAATGATTTTATGACATTTCAAGAGGGACAAAATAAAGTTAAAACTAGAGAAGAAAAGTTCCAAAGAAACTTGATAGTGGAATATAATATGTATAATTTTAATTTTAGAGATACACTACAAAAAGAATGGGATAAATTTGTAGCCCTTACTGATATAGAGGAAATCAATAATATTAAACCAAAAATAATATATAGAAATTCTAGAAGTTTAAAGAACATGTTAGAGAAAAGGAAAAAGAACACACCACAGATAAGTAATAATAAAAAGGTAGGAACTTTTAGATGTGGTAGGTGTAATCAATGTTCCTACATTAGTAACAAAAGTGAAATCTTTTTAGAAAGTAGAAATTTATTGATTAAAAGTAAGGGTTTTTATAATTGTGACACCAAAGGTGTGGTGTATTTGGCAACTTGTGACAAATGTCCCTCCTACTATGTAGGAAAAACTGAAAGAGAATTAAAGAAAAGAATGTACGAACACTCCTATGATATTTTAAGGGAAAAAGAGACAAATGCTCTCTTTAAACATAGTAGAAATTGTGTGGGTTGTAGATTCCAGGTTTTTTGTCCTTCAACAAGTCAAACAGGATGCTAGGGGTGGCATTTGGGAAGAGATTTTGGAGAGTAGGGAACTGTGGTGGCAGGTACACCTAGAAGCAGGTAAAAAGCCTGGCATAAATGATTTTTTAAGTATAGTTTCCCTGTTAAAGCTAAAAGCTAATAAAATATAAGTGTAGTAAGAGTTTTTTTAACACCAGAGTGCGTCTACAATCAGATTTTATGAAGACAACATATATTTATACATTTTTTAAGAATTTATTATATCAAATCACATTATTTATTTCTATTTATTAATGCTATAAGATATATATTTTATTTATTTAAATTGTCATGATATGTATTATATGATGTTGTCAAGATTTTTATATAACAAATAGTAACACAGTTAGAATAGTTTTAATTAATTAAATATTCATGAGTTAGGATTGTCTGATTTGTACATTTAAATGTTGTATTTTATGTCTTATTGGTCAGTGTTTGAATGAGTTTTGTATTTAAATGCCCAATTAATTATCAGTAGTTGTCTGATGAAGTCCATTGGTTTGGACGAAAACGTATGATAACAGTTGTGGATTGAATAGCGTTTATGTGGATGTCCGTTTCATGTCATTAAAATTTTTCAAAGAAGAATTGAGAGTTCTTTCGAGCTGATTACACTCTGTTGCTGTTTATTTGGTTTTTTGAGTGCTTTCCACTGCTTTTTACTTATTTGAAATAATAGCCAACCAGGAGTGCCATGATTATTCCAGTTAGGTTTGGCTTATAGAAGCACATGGCACAGGAAGTTCTTCCATGCATACAGGGATATCACTAGCATGGATTGCAGTGATTTTACATAAGGTAAAGAAAAGTTTACTAGTGAGGATATGGGGTCACCCCCCCCAGAGACTCAAGCTCCTAAATTTCATGGCTGGACCTTTTCTAGAGGTTAAGATGGTTAGAGCACAATTATTTGAGTTAAAATATTGTGAAATTTGCCCCCCCCAGAGACTCAAGCTCCTAAATTTCATGGCTGGACCTTTTCTAGAGGTTAAGATGGTTAGAGCACAATTATTTGAGTTAAAATATTGTGAAATTTGGCTAGACACTGGGGACATGAATAGCAGATAAACAATGATGGAAATTCTGGTAACAGATCAATTGAAAATAGATTTGGCAGCAGTCATTAAAATTGGGTGTGGCATGGGGACCCACAAGATGTTAAAAGTGTTGCAAGTTTAGTAGAGAGGATTCTGTGGTTTGAAAATATATATAAAGAAACATCTGCCAAAGTAGTTAAAAAACACTAAATAAAGTAAAAGGAACCATGTTTTCCATACTTTGCTTTAGGTGGGGTAAGAGAGGGTACATTGCTAAGTACTGTGGAGGGGAAATCAAAGTGAATACTCCTGTACACTCAACTAATCAGGCAGAAGGGGATGAAGAGGTTATGGAGCACCTGCAGGTGATTTTTTTGGTTGAGACTCCATTCTGTTACTGTGCTACTACAAAGTTAACAGTGTGTTTAATCAGAGTAAATAAGCAATAATCCAGGGCCTATTAGGCATCAGTAGTTTGATCACTTTGGTGAAAGTAGTACATATGCAAGAAAAAGGTGTATTCAACAAAGTCTACTGAGGTGGTGAGCAACAGTGGGGAGAAAACATGTTACCCAGTTATACAAGTGGGGGTACAAACCCAATAAGGAAAAATCCTACACCTGGTAGCCATGGTTCTCTATCACAGCTATAAACTAATGATTATTTCCAAAACTCTCTGGAAACAGTTGGAAGGAGATAAGAATGGGGAGCCTAGCATCGTCCCTGATGCAAAATCAAAGTCAATGCAATTATCTGGTCAAAAGATTAGAGACATGCCATCCATCCCAGAGCCATATATTCCCACAGCCATATATGATTAGAAGGCCTCAGAAATCTGAGGTCACCATAGAGGATCTGGGGCATACCAAGGTATACATATATACATAAATCTGTCAAAAGAAGGGGCCCTGTGCCCTCATAGTACAGAGATGTCCAGTAGAGGTAGGGGCATCAGGTGTTTAGACAGAGGACAAGGTCCCAAAAACCCAAAGTAGGGTTGAAACTCCAGGCTGAGATAAAGAATCATAAAAGGTAAGGCTTCAGGTCAACAGGTAACTAAGGAAAGTCTCCTAAAGCAATGGATCAAACTGCCTTTCTTTGGGGAAGAGTCTAATGTGGTGATTCCACTATGTGCCTTATCCAGAGAGGAAGCAAGACCTTTTACCTCCTGAGACACAAAAGAAGAAGAGGATCTCAGTCTCTCATCTAGCCTCCAGATAGATCAATTAAGCTTCAAAACAGCCAAGTGGGAGGGCAAGATGTTAGGTTATGCTACAGAAAATATATCCAGGGTACTGAGGGAGAATGTCCCCCCTGTTGGATTTCCACTAAGTTATCTCTACTTTGAGATGAAGAATGTCCTCATCCATAGGGTAGCTAAGGATGCAGAGAGGAGATTGTTTACCATCTATTGACACTGAAGCCAGTTAGGTAAATGGTCATGTAAACGGTGAATATTCATGTACTGGAGGGTCATTTAAGGATGAATAAAATTAAAGCAATGGTCCTAACCAGGTGTCACTGAAGGAAATTGAAAAAATTTGTACTGGGTGTCCTCATTGTCAGCAGACAGACTCTAATCTAGGGTTTAGCAATCCTTTCATTGAAATTCCATTTAAAAGAATTGTTCTAAATATTGTGGAGTTGTTTGGTTCAGAAGTGGACTTACTAGTGGTGGTGAACTATGCTTACTGATTCCCCAAAGCTATTCTTTGTAGGAAGTCTAATTCCAAAGCAAGTGATAAGGAACTGGTTTTGTTAAAATAAAGTACAGTTGTGTAAAATTTTAAAAGAACAGTAGAAGTCCACTTCACTGATGCAGTATTGTCACCTTAGGGATCTTCTGTCAGGGATATTCCAACATCCGGCCAGTATACCAAAGTCTTTAGATCTTGTATGAGCTTTACATCACACATATGCTCCCTGCACAGGACGTAGGGATTAAGGTGATGTACGGATGCAGTTACCCAGAACTGAATTGCCCCAGTAGAGAAAAATCTCCACAGGACAAAAGTTGGTTATGCACATCCAATGGAGAAAATGCAGAATGAAAAGGAGAACCCTCAGCAAGGAGGATAGCCAAATCAAAACCCAGAAGAAAAAAAAGGGGGATGGAGTGAGGGACCAATTAATTCAACACTGAAGAGAAGGACATCTACTGTTATGGTAAGATTTTACACAACTATACTATGTCCTTCTACATCACTGTTGCAGTATTTTGCACCTTAGGGAGAGTACAAAAGCTCAAGTAAATGAGTGGGAGGTGAAAGGCTGGAAATAGAGCTCTCATCAAACCCATGCATGATGGCCCTAGAAAACTTGCTCTGGCCCTAGAAACCATATCCAGTTTATAATGCTTAGTAAAGGGTGGACTGAAGACCAATTAGCAGCTTTAAGGATGGAATTGGTGTCCAAACCCTTGAAGAACGCACCAAAAGCTGCAACAGTCCTACTAGAATGAGTTCTAACTGAAGTAGACAGACTTTTGCCATGAAAAGAATAACAAAAGGAAATGGCCTTAGATATCCAGCAAGAGATGGTTTGCTTAGACAAGTCCTAGGATGAAAAGCAAAAAGCTGCTCAGACTTACAAATGGTCTTAGTTTTATCCAAACAATAATTGAGCTGTCTGTGCAAATCCAAGGTATCCAAGACCCTCTCACTAGTAGACTGAGGAGAAGGAAAAAGGAGGGAGTTGTACTGCCTGATTTAAGGACAACTCATTAACAAACCTGGGCATAAAAGAAGGATTATTACAAAAAGGCACCCTGTTTCTGTGAAAAACCAAAAAGGAGGAACGGCCATAAGGGCCTGAAGCTCAGAAACTCTCCGTGCAGAAGTAAGAGTGAGCAACAAGGCAATCTTCCAGGTACATTGTTGCAGAAAAGCTGAAACCACAGGCTGAAAAGGAGCCTAGATCAATTTTTCCAAAACAAAATATTAAGGTCCTAAGGAAGGGGAAAGGTTTCCTTGGGGGCCAAAAATGCAGGATGCCTTTAAAAAACTGACCTCAAAATGAGAAGCCAAAGAAGGATTCAAGGGCAGACAGGCAGATAATTGACAAAAGGGCCTTTACATAAGAATAGGCAAGACAAACTATAGCAACTCACACATATATGAGAGGACCACAGGGCCCCTATTGAAAAAGGGTCCTGGCTATGAGCATGGCACCAGAAAGAATTTTTTTTTCCATTTGGACATACAAAACTTTCTGGTTTCAGGTTTTCTTGCCTACTGTAAAACCCTGAGCACATCCTCGGAAGAGGTGCCTAAAATGAATCAAAACCCTATCACCCACAATGTCAGTTGAAGAGTGGACAAGTGAGGATGGATGAGTGACTCCCTGTCCTGTGTGAGGAGGTCCAAGCAGTGAGGTAACTTGTGGCCATTGTCTCTGGCCAGATGCATTAAGAAGGGGAATCAGTGCTGCCATGGCCAAAAGTGAGTCACTAGCAAGTCTTTTTGAGGAATCCAACTGAATCTTCTGCAGGACACTTGAAAGAAGTGGAAGAGGAGAGAAGGCATAGAAAAACATCCCCTTCCAAGGAAAGGAAAGGACATCCATCTTCCATGCCAGATGGCATGGTACTCTTGGAATGTACCTCTCAAGACATCTGAAGCAGCTGGAAAGGCCACAGAGGTACCTCACAAAGAGGATCACTGGCCTCAAACAAATGCCCTACACTGACTGCCTAAAAAAACTCAAGCTTTACTCCGTAGCATATCGCTCACTCCGAGGTGATCTCTGCCTAACATATAAAGCTATGTCAAACCCAGAGCTGTTGGACATGCTACACCAAAAGAAATCCCAATCCCTCCGAGCTACATGCTCTAGGGACCTAAACCTTGTCACCACAATAAACAGGACACGCTGGAGGGATAGATTCCTGTCCCAGAGACTTCTTATACTCTGGAACAAGCTACCCATCTATGTCAAGCAAAGTTTTTCATTAGCACTCTTCAAGAAAAATCTTGATGAGTGGATGGGAAATAGGAAATACATCCTGGGGATCACTTCTGTGTCTCTGCTCGACAGTGGCACAGGAAAATAACTTTCTTGGGTGGCTTACGCCATGGAATATTGCTGGCTAGGCTTACGTAGGCCCTTGGGCCAATAGTCTAGTACCTACCTATGAACCTATAAAAAAGAGGGAGCTGCCTGTTCAGAGGGAAGGCCAAAAGATCTACCTGAGGAATACCCCACTAATGGACTATGTCCAGAAACACGTCTCTGTGAAGCATCCATTCATAAGCCTGTGTTTTAGACCTGATCAAAGAGTCTGCTACTAGACTGTGCTCTGAAGGAATATGCACTGCCTGATCCCAGGCCTGAAGAGCCAGACTGGAAAGAAGATAAGGCTTTGCGCCTCCCTGCTTGTTGACATACCACATACCTTCAGAGGGGCTGGGGACACAATGAGGTGAAAAGCCTGAAGGGCCAGAACCAGAGCTTTCATCTCTTTGACATCGATAAGGTCTGACGTCTGAAGGGGAGACCAGAGACCTTGAACTTTCAAGTGACCACAGGAAGCCCAACCCCATGTCTGAGGCATTTCTGAGACCAGTTCTTGAGAAGGAACCAGAGGCTGAAAAGAGGCCTAGGTTAAGGGTAAGTTGCTGAATCCACCACTTGAATTCCCGCTTGAGATAAGGAAAAAGAGGCACTCTGAAATCCAGAGGGTGACAGTGCTAAAGTCATACTAAATAAGCTTCTGCATATGCAGTCTGGTGACAGGAAGCATTAGAATAGAAGAGGCCATGAATCCTAGGACCGAAAAAAACTCTCTGGTTGGAATGGCAGGCAGAGGAAGAAGAGACTGAAAGGAAGTTGTCAAGGACAAATCCTTTGGATGTGTAAGAGAAGCCAACATTGGCACTGTCTGAATCTTGCAGCCCAGATACACATGATCCTGGGAGGGAGTCAGGACAGACAGCTGACAGTGAACCCCAGACTTTGAAACAGAGATACAGTGAACTCCAAAGCCTTTAACAGGCAACTGGGAAAAGGTGCCAGAATCAACAGGTCATCTAAATAAGGAAAAATCTGAATGCCTTGGAGCCTGCATAAGGCAGTCACAGGAGCTGAGCATTTTGTGAATAGCCGTGGGGCAGTAGAACTGGCAAAGAGCAAAGCAGAGAACTGAAAAAAAGAGGAGGAAACAGAGAAACGTAAAAACTTCCTGAAAAGAGGATGAATATAAATATGAAGGTAAGCATCCTTCAGATCCAAGTACACCAGAAAAGTCTGGGGCAGCAACAGAGGAGAAAGGGTTTGAAGAGGAAGCATCCAAAAAATAATCTTGAGAAAGGTTTAAACAAGGAGAGATCCGAAATAGGCCTCCAAGAGCCCTCCTTTTGAGGAACTAGGAACATTCTGGAGTAAAATCCCTTTTCAACTTGGGAAGGAGGGACAGGCTGTACAGTTCCTTGGTCCTCCAGGGACCCAAGAAACTCTGGGAAATGAAGAAGCTGGTCTTGAGGAGGTTGAAGAATCCCTGAAAAAGGAGAGAAACGTCCACACCATGAAGTAACCCTGACAGAAGATGGACAGAACCCAAGAATCTGAGGTGATGAGTTGCTAGTTTGGAAGACAGAGGGAAAGCCGGATGGACAAGGGAACCTGACCAAGGGTTGGAGGGGGGATTTATTTATTTTATTTTATTTATTTTACATTTGTTTAGCAGGAGAGTCCGACTGGGCTAAAAGCCCATTTTCAGCAGAGACCCAGGGAGAAAAGCTCCATAAGATAGAAACAATAGACTTGTAAGCATTACATAAAAAAAGTTACATTCGACAATATAGAAATTTTGGTATAGCTGTTGACAACACGTAATGTTTGTAGGACAGTTGAGATAAAACAATATGATAAATAACAATATGCATAAATTTAGAGAAGAGAAATGAAAGGATAAAGGTATTTTTCTAGAAGTTTAGATTGCCAAAATGGTAGGTACCACCAACAGATACATGAGCAGGCATAAGTATGTGGAACTGTGCCAGTGCAGACATTGGGAGAAAACTGGTGCTAATCAGGGTGTAAACTGTGCATCAACCTGAGGAAGATTGATACAGTAGGTAGAAGAAGAAATGATTTGTACTTTCTGGGATGAGCTTGGACTAAAACGATGATGTAGGTTGTTTGTATTCAGATAAGGATATAAGTGGAGCTGTGTTAGTGATGGGAGGAGGAAAATATAGCAGGGAGATCTGAGATAGCTAATAGAGAGTGAGTGTAGCCTAACATACATAATTTGCTTTGGCATATGGTTATCATGGGTCTGTGCAGGTACAGTACCAAGAACTGAATAAGTGTGACCAAAGATGGCTTTTGAAGTTGGGTTTGCTATCCAGGATCCTGATATCTAGAGGAAGGGTACTCCATATTTTAGCAATAGCACTGGAGTAGAGGGAGTCACCATGGCTATTCCTGGTTTTGGTTACTGCAATGAGAGCTTTATTGGTGGATCTTAGAGCACAGTTTGGATAATAGTCTAGTAGGCCTTGTAGAGCTGGGGTTTTTTCGGGGTGGCATAAGATTTGGTGGGCAGTTATAAGTTGGGTATAAATAGCCATGACAATTGAGGGAGGGGTTAGACAATGATGGGTCCTGAAAGCAGAGTTGGTGGCAAACTTTGCAGTTTTGTTATAACAGTTGGTTAGTTTAAGTCACCTTTGTTTAGATTAATTAGTATGGGAGAATCATAGAGTAATGTAGACATTATATGGGTTCTAGCAATGATGGCTTTACTATTGTCAGTGAGGTGTTTTTTTACATCTGTAAAAGGTACCAAGTTTTTCTGTGTACTTCAGTTATTGTTTGTGCTACATGTTTGTCAAATTTCATATTGTTATCTACGATAACTCCTAGTAGGTTGGTCTGTGGAACATCCAAAGGATATGTTGAGATATGGATGTTGTTAGAGGAGATCATCTTAAAGGAGGGAATAGGGTCTATGGCTTTTGTGAGATGAAACATTAGCTGTGTTTCTTTTGGGTTGAGTATTAGTTGTGAGTCAGCTAACCATGATTCGACAGCAGTAAAGGATTCTTGGGTAATCTTTTGCAGTAGTTGGAGAGAAGGGGCAGAGCAGATTAGGGTGGAGTCATCGGCATATTGGACCAGGCTGGAATGGAGGGTGGTTTTGTGGAGGTCATTGGTAAATAAAGTGAAGAGGAGAGTACCAAGGATGGATCCCTGTGATATACCTATGGTTAGTGGAAGAAGTGGGAATAGAGTTTTGCCATTTTACAGCTTGCTGGCTGTTGGACAAGGTAGTCCATGAACCATGATACTGTGGAGTTGCTGAGGTCGAGTTTAGACTGTTAGACTCTCCTTGTGTTCTGAGTGGAGTGCTTCTCAAACAATCTGGAAATATATTGCTGATAAGTATACTTCTTTCCACTTTTCAGAGTTCTGCATTGTCTTAATTTTTGCTGACATTGTTTGCTGCTTTCTCATCTGTTCCGAAACTGGCTCCCCCTATTCTTGTGATGGTGTTAAAGTTTATAAAACTGGTCTAACTGATCGTTTTTAAGTGTTTTTCAACTGCTGAACTGTTGCGGGGTACACACTGAAGTGCGATAGCCATTTTTCTGCTTTAACAGTGTTTGTTTTACTGTATCTGTTTTAATTATTGAAACAAAACAAAACAAAAAAAAATCATATCTCTCTACTCGTTTCCCACCTTTCTATAACCAGTAGAGTCCAGTTTTCAGATTTTGCTGACTTCTGAGCTGTTTTGTAGTTTCTGTGTTGCCCAGACCTTACTAAGATAGAAAGAAGCTTCCCTGTTCATCAGTGAGAGTGGTGAGCTTTGAGCAGCCTATCTGTCACTCGAGGAGTGGTTTCAGCTCAGAATATGTAGTTTTATTGACCATTTTGGGCTATTTCTATCCCTTTCATCTTTCTGTTTAAAAACCCGTGTTTGCGTGGTTTTTGTGCTTGTATTACCTCAGCAAGATCCTGCCTGGGTGTCCTGCAGAGTTCTACAGCAGCAGAGAGAAAAAAAGGGAGACTTTAAGTGGATTAAGTACCTCTGTTTTGCTTTTTATTACTTATTTTCGCTAGCCGTACTATTCCGAGCACTTTTTATTACCTTTGCAACTTATTCGAACTTTTTTTGAATTCTAATACTGTTTGCACTTTAACTGATGGTTTTAAGTGTTTTTTAACAGTTAAACTGTTGAGGGCTACACACTCAACTGTGATCGCCATTTTTCTGCTTTAAAAGTGTTAGTTTTACTGTATCGGTTTTAATTTTTGAAAAAAAAAATCCTATCTCTCTACTCATTTCCCACCTTTCTACAACCAGTAGAGTCCAGTTTTCAGATTTTGCTGAATTCTGGACTGTTTGGTAGTTTCTGTGTTGCCCAGACCTTACTAAGATAGAAGGAAGCTTCTCTGTTCATCAGTGAGAGTGGTGAGCTTTGAGCAGCCTATGTGTCGCTGGAGGAGTGGTTTCAGCTCAGAATCTGTAGTTTTACTGGCCATTTTGGGCTATTTCTATCCCTTTCATCTTTCTGTTTAAAAACCCGTGTTTGCATGGTTTTGCACATTGCCCAGCACCGTTTAACTAGAGTGAAACTATTCCTGGTGCCAGAAAGTCTGCTCTTCTAATTTTCCCTTAGAAATAGCCAGTGTTCTAGTTTTAGCATTCAAAACTGTTTCCTTGTGCTCAGCACTTGTTCAAAACTCGTTGCAAGCACTAAATCATCTACAAATTACTGCAGCACTCAACTTTCCTCACTTGTTAGGAGAAAAACAGTTTTTAGTACTTAAATTAATAAGCACATATACAGGCATGTCTAAGGGTCAGCTCCCAGTATTTTCCCCTGTCCACCTGATGAATCTGGGCATCTTGGGGCAATGTAGCAGTGTAGTACACTGACAACCCTTTCCTCCTACCACACAACACTGCAACCTGTGAGAGATGCACTTATATAACCAAACTGGAAGCCAAGCTCTCTCCAGCCAAGACTGTACTAGACAGTCAAGAGGAGAAGGTAAACACCTGCACCACACTCAACACATAGTCCATCAAAACCTACACTACCTAAATCCACACATAGTAGCACAAAATACACACTGACATTCGCAGAGGCTCTCAATACAAATCTGTCCAAACAACAGAGACCGCTAAAGCTTAAACGCAAGCAACCACCACCCCCCAACACTACCCAAATGACACACAGCCCACAAAATCAGTGTGCCACTCAATCTCAGCCCATAAGGCAAAACAACATACCCAACACACTAGTCATAGGTGACTCTATAGTCAGGCACACTGATGTCCCACTCACCAGCCTAAACAAGGAGAAAGTCACTGTCAGCTGCCTGTCAGGTGCCAGGATTCGCCACATAATGCAAGCACTCAGGTCACTCCACAACAAGTACAAATATGACTCTGCCATTGTCCATGTTGGTGTGAATGACCTGAGACATACCTCTCTGGACTACATGAAAAGAGACATGGAGGAGCTCTCGGATCATGTATCCCAGGCAGGTATGACCCTAGCCCTGAGTAGCAACCTGCCATCACCCAGAATGATACTACAATACAAAATGATTGACTTCACAATTGGCTAAGCTTCTGGTGTCATTCTAAGGGGATCCAGTGTCTGTCTGCCTGCAGACCACGAAGCTTTGCCAGAGATGGTCTGCACCTGTTGCCCCTGGGATTCCGGATACTGGTTAAGGCTCTTGCCACCCCTATAGTGCCTTTTTTAGGGAAGGTTCAAATGACAATCTCACCACCATAGCAGGTATAAGCAAGGAAAATCTGAGGGGAATGCTACTCAACGCTAGAAGTCTAAACCTCAAAATGCACTCACTCAAGGCACTCCTTAAATTGGAGAACATTGACATCTGTACAGTGATGGAGACCTGGTTCAGGGATCCAGAGAGCACTCCCTGCATTACCAGGCTATAACTCATACCACATCTTTCGGCATCCTAACCTGGACCGAAATACTAAAGGAGGAGGCGTGTCCATATTCATTAAGGATATCCACACCTCCAGGCTAGTTGCTCAACATAATGCATCCGAAATTATCCAAGTGCAACTAACACTAGGCAAGACTGCAATCCAGGTTGTAGCTTGTTAAAGATCCCCTGCCATGCCCCAGGATGTCCACTCCATGTTTCTTGATATACTGGGTAATATTAAGGTGCAGCCCAATATACTAATAAGGGGCGATTTCAACTACCTCACCATCAACTAGGAAAACTACTCATGTACTAGCTCATTTGCTCAACGCTTTCTGGAATTCATAAATTCCAATGCCCTGACTCAGCTTGTCCATACCCCCACCAGGGGCAGCAATATCCTGGAACTGGTCATTACCAATATGGGCAACCGATGTTCCACATCAAAGGTCAACTCCTCGGTGGTCAGATCCGACCACAAGCTAATCACTCTAGACATTAATATTCCACCCCCACCCCCCATTAAGGAAACCACAGTAAGAAAACTTCTCCAAAGCCAAGTTCATGCTTCTTAAGACAGAAGTGGCAAGCTTCACGACACCCATACAGATGGAAAATAGAGGTACGACTGCTGAATTCTATACAAATGCACTGTATAAGCACATACATGAGTGCATGGATTGTGCCATCCCCAACAGAACCAAGACGCTATCCTCCAAAAAAAGGAAGCCAATCTGGTGGTCCCCTGCCATAAAGAAATTCTACAACAGAAGGAAGAAGCTGTTGCAAAAAAAGAGTAAAATCCCCTGATTGCAGGAACTCCCTGGTCAGCCTCAGTAAGAAGCTGAGATCCCTCCTAAAATCCTCCAAAGCTAGTTATAAAAATAACATTGCCACTGATTCTAAAGACAACCACAAAGCATTCTACAGCTATGTCAAGAATCTCAATGGCGACACTCAGATCTGCTCTGAGCTACAGCACAATGGCACTAGATATACAGAACCAAATGATATTGCCAACATCCTGGCAGACAGGTTCAGAGTAACGTTCACCCCCCCCACCCTCCAAAGGGCCCATCACTATACCGGAAGAATGCAAAGCCGCTGTACTCACAGCTGCACAAGTAAAGGCGGCTGCAAAAGTAAAGACCGTACTCTCCAAAGCCAAGAACACAGCATCCATGGGACCTGACAACATCACAGGCTGCGTTCTGCACAAACTACAGAACGAACTGGCACCCCACCTAAGTACCAGGTTCAATCATAGCCTCACTTCAGGCTTTGTGCCTACTGAATGGCGCACAGTGACATTTATCCCACTCCACAAAGAGGGCACCACCACGGACCCTGGGAACTACCGCCCCATTAGCCTGACAAGCCTGGTCTGCAAGGCCATGGAACATATCATCTTGGAGCTTATAAACAAGGACATTGGCAACCTCCAAACTCTGAACCCCACTCAGTTTGGGTTTATAAAAGGTAGGTCATGTCTCCTAAACCTGACTGACTTCTTTGAAGCAGTCATCAGAGCCATGGACACAGGTAAGGTGGTGCACACAGCCTATCTTGACCTCACCAAGGCTTTTGACACCATCCCCCACTCTGGAATTATAGATAAACTCACTAGACTGGGCATAAATCCCTATGTCACAAGATAGGTGGCCAACTGGCTCACTGACAGAACCCACACATTGAAAGTAGCCGACTCCAAATCCAGCTTCAAACCAGTGACAAGTGGAGTACTACAGGGCTCAGTCCTGGTCCTCTCCTGTTTGGCATCTACTTCTCAGAAGTCCAAGCTAATACAGCAGGTCTTTGGCTAACGAAGTTTGCAGACGACTGCAAACTAGGTGCCATAACAGAATCACCTACTGATGTGGACATTCTACAAAGGGGCTTCACTGAGACTGATGCTTGGTGTCAAAGTCATGGTCTCAAGCTCAATGCCAAGAAGTGCATTGTCATCCCCTTTGGGAAAAACACTGTACCCATGAACTACCACATAGGCGGTAGTTTACTAAACACCGAAAGTGTGATAAGAGACCTTGGGACACAGATGGACAGTAGTCTCTCCTTGGATAATCACATCGCCACAGTAGTCAGGAAATCCTTCTACATGGCACACCTCATCACAAAGGGGTTCACCTCCAGAAAAAATGAGGTCATTGTTCCTCTCTACTCATCCCTCATCAGACCCATTATAGAGTACAACGCCCCATTTGCATGTACCTCACAAGACATCTACAACAACTAGAAAGGCCACAGAAACACCTCACTAAGAGGATTATCGGCCTCAAACAGATGCCATATGGAGACAGTCTCAAAAAAACTCCAGTTCTACTCCATCGCTCATCGCCTACTCAGAGGCGACCTTGTGCCTAACATACAAAGCCAAGTCAAACCCAGATCTGTTGGACATGCTACACTTAAACAAACCCCAATCCCTCCGAGCCACACACTCCAGGGAGCTAAATCTTGCCACCACAATAAACAGAACATGCTGGAGGAATAGATTCCTGTCCCAGAGACTTCCCATGCTCTGGAACAGACTACCCATTCATGACAAGCCAAGCTCCATATTAGCCCTCTAAGAAAAATCTCGACAATTGGATGGGAAATAGGAAATTCACCCTGGGGATCACTTCTGTAGTTATGCTAGATAGGGACACAGGAAAATAAGTTTCTTGGGTGGCGAAAGCCAGGGAACTTTTTTGGCCAGACGTATACAGGCCCCAGGGCCGATAGCCTAGTACCTACCTATGAACCTATGAAAATACAGTAAGAAATCTGGGATGTGAAACTGTCTTGAAAGCCTTGGAGTGATCTAGAAAGATAGTGGATACAAAGTTGCCATTGTTCTGTTGGTGATTTACAATGTTAGTAAAGCTAACAAGGGCTGTAGTAGTACTTTGGTTGGGGCTAAAACCATGTTGTGTGTTTGCCAGGAGATTAATATTTAGAAGAATGTAAAAGAAATTTAGGAATGTAAAAGAGAAGCAAGCTTGTCAGATAAAGAATCCTTCTAGGCCACAGAAGCCTGAGAAGTCTTAGCAAGAGGAGCTTGTCTACCAAACTTCCTGCCTTTAGTGGCCCGAAGAGGCTGCCTGCGAACAAAAGCAGACCTAGTAGGATAGTTTCACTGGCACTTAGGGATAGGGGACACAAAAATATATTTAAGGTCCTGCAAAGCTTTACCTTTTTCTTGAAGAGACTTTAACATAGCAGCAGCAGCAGTCCCAAACAGATTTTTATTACCCAAAACAGCATCCAGCAACTTGGCCTTAATCTCTTCAGGTAATGATTGCAGATGAAGCCAAAAGTAATGCCTTATGACAGACCAAAGGCAGCAGCTGTGGAAGAGGCATCAGCAGCATCATAGATGCACTTGATAGGGAGATGAGCCACCTGAGAGACAGAATCCAAAATTGACAGAACAAAAGACTTTCTTTCAGAATCAGGGAGATCAGAAATAAAATGACAAGCCTGGGAAATCAAGGCCAGAACATATCTGGTTATGTGGTTCTGGTAACTGAGCGCCATAAAGGCCAAAGTGGAAGCAGTAGAGACCTCCTTTCCAATCCTCTCCATGGCCCTACTATCTTCATCCAAAGGCAGAAGCTTCATAGAGGGCAGAAGCTTAAAAGGCTTGTCAGAGGAGACTGACACCACAGCTGGATCAGCAGGACACAAATAGGAATTGACAATCCTCAGGAATGTTATAAAACCTGTCGGGTTTCTTTCGAGCAGAGGGCTGAGAATTAAAAGTCTTGGAGGGAGCTATAAAGGTGTCTAACAAAGCAGTCAACAGAGGAGGTACTGAAGAAGGTTTAGGAGTGTTCACTTGAAGCAACTCATAATACCTCTTCGGGATATCAGACACCTGAGAAGAATCACACAAAATATTCCAACATTCTGGCTACTCTGTCCCCAAAAGGCAACTCCTCCAAAGGAGACTCAGGGCTAATGAACTCCACTTCATCAGAGCCATAAGCTAAAGGAGAAAGTATCTGGGCAGAGTAAGACAAGGACCTTTCATCAGATTCCGAATCCTCATCTGTGGAATCAGGTTCCCTAGGCCTTTTGGAAAGAGGTGAAGTCCAAGGAGGAGTAGGCAGAGAAACCCCTTGGGGAGGTTTCAGGGCCATTAAGGCATTAAAGAGGCCCTGAATAAACTCTTGCTATTCCCTTTGAGGGTCCTTAGGATGGACAGAAGAATGTTTAGTCTTCTGTTTTTTATTGGTAGGGATGTCAGCCATAACAAACACCTGAGGTTCCAAACCTTGATGGGATTCAATAAAAATTCCTGGAACCTCTTACTAGACCAGAATCTGTGGAATCCCTCTACAGCCCTCTGAGATAATCAACTGCACTTCCCCCTCAATGTCCAGAACAGATGCCTACATAGCCTCAGAGGACATGCAGAAGGAAGGATCCATGCCGATTTCTGAGGGGGTCACAGCATAGGAATACCAAGTTGACACCCAATGGCCACCAGAACTATCACCCAATCTGGAGGTCTAACAGGAAAAAACCTATGAGGCAGCCAAATGGAACCAAATATAGAAAAAACAAGTCCAAAATGAAAAAAAAGGTCCAAAATGTCTCTGCATTAAAATGTAGTTTTAATATAAAAAATGATAAAGTAACAAGGCTTTCAAGTCACATAGACCCATTCTCAATGTCTAAAAGAATGAATAAAAGTAATGAATAGTATCTATAGTTATCTTATAAAGCCAGCCTATCAAAAAATAACTTTTCTGTCACATGATATAATGACTTAATTGATTAAAAGATTTAAAGTGCTAAAGTGTACTCCATTCATAAAACAACTAAACGTTATGTATATACAATGTACACAGTACTACACTGCAGTACTACATAAAATAATATTATAATAAACTAATTAAAATACAAAAAACACAACACAGCCTGAATACTTTAATATTATTTAATATTTCTTAAAATAGGTTTTATACTATTCATAGTGTTAAGACCTGGTGGTGTGTCAGTCCTAAAATAGGTTATCCATTTATACTCTGCAAGTTTAGTTCTGTTAAATATATCTCCCCCTCTTTTTCCTACACAGAGCTTTTATAGGATTCTAAATTTAAATGTATGCTCATTATTCAGTTATACAGCAGGTTTATACAGAGCATTTGTATCGATTTTCCTATAAATCTCAGAAATATCTGCTGCTATTCTATCTTTAAGTTTCTGATTAGTTTTGCCTATATAAATACAAGTTACATTTTACACAGTTAGCAAGATAGATAACATTTTCAGTGCTACATGTAGCAAAAACTGTAAATGTAAATTTCTGACCTGTTATAGGGTATGAAATGTTATCTTTCTAAGTTAATATATTTACATAAGACACAATTATGACAGGGGGTAGTGATCTTTTTGCTAACTACAGGACTTACCAACTTTCTAGTACAGGCTAAATCCTTATAACAAAGATACTGTATGAAATTTCTTTGTGTATATATATATATATATATATATATATATATATATATATATATATATATATATATATATATATATAATTGTGGTTTATCACCAACCAATGTTTTACCATCATTACAGAGCTGAGGACAGCCCAGTTCCTTCATATTATACCCATAACTTGGGAGGTCCGTCAATTATGTTTGGTAATATAACCTACAGACCTATTCCTTTCATTCCTGTTTTTTCTAAATTTACAATCATTTCCATAAAGATAGAGTTTACCCAAACCAAGTAATTATAGGATAACCGAGTACATATTATCTTCTACTAGCTGTCTCATGTAGCCTCTAGAATAAAAGTCAGTAGACATGCTGTTAATTTCATCTAGGAAACCATCTTCTAAAGTATTAAGCCTACTTGCTCTTATAATTGGCTCTTAACCACATTTTTGTAAGTGTGTTTGGGATGTATACTGTTAGCATGGACATACCTAGTAGTTTGCATATGTTTTCTATATATTGATGTGTTAAAAAAGCCATCTACATATGTAATATTTATATCTAAAAAGTTAATGCTGATATTAAAATAATTTAATTCAAAATCCAAAAAATTAGTAGTCTTCCACAAGTCATTTACAAATACCTCGATGGTATCTAAGTCTCCAATCCAAATAAAAAAAGATACTGTCCACAAAATGTTTATAAAAAAAACTAAATTGTTATTCTAAAATTATATACCCTGGTTATTATTATACATATTTTAGTTCTTCCCACCTAACAAGTACCAAATTAGCATAAATGTTGGCTACGGGGGTGCCCATTGCAACTCCCAGTAGCTGATGAAAGAATTTGTGATTAAATAAGAAAACATTTTGTTCAGAACAATGACAAAATGGAATAAATCAGTTCTATCTTGGAAACTGAATATTAGTTGTGAGCGCACAGAAATTCTCTAATATACTGAAGTCCTATCTCATTTGAAATAACTGTAAACAGGGATTTTATGTCTATTGTAACCAATCTTATCTAACACCTGTCCTTGTGACCAAATATGCAAAGCTTTCCAAAAATCATTAGTTTCTTCAATATAGCTGTTACTATGTAGTAATAAAACATGCAGCTGATTTTCTAACTATTTAGACAAGACAGTAAGCACCCACTGACTACCAGAGAATATGGGTCTCATAGGAGGTATGTACTAAAAGTGCTTCATTCATAGTTTTGAGTGTAGGTTACTTTAAATTGTCTTTTTAAAGTATTTGTAGCAGCAAAATATCTTTGTTAAGCAGTACTGGTGTGCAAAGCCCCAGAACGATAGTTGATCGCAGTGCCAAATTAGCTTCCCGCAGCTCTGTATGTTTCTTGCTCCTTAGTTAATGTTTGAAGTGGTTTCTTATCTGCTGCTCACAACTACTTTTTATTTTTATTTTATTTTTATTTTACATTTGTTTACCGGGCTAGTCCAACTGGATATATGTCCATTTTCAGCAGAGGGCCGGGGAGAAATGCTCCACATTAAAGTTAATACAAACAAGTCATTACATAAAAAAAGCAAGTAGTTAGTAAGAATACAAACAGAAATAAGGTTCAATCTAAAATATACTAGTAGAAAATTTATACTAGGAAGGACATTTACTTTTATTTACAGTATAAGAATAGGGGAGTTATACTTTAGTAAAACATTCACGAAGAGTATAAATTGCATAAGCAAGTAAAAACCATGCAACCATACAACGTTCTAAATTAATTTGTATCAGAGGTTAATTAACAAAGGTGTTTTTGAGATAGTCTTCTGAAGGGAGTGAGTGAACAGAGGTAAGAGAGGGTGTATAAGATTAGTCGGGATTGATGCATGGGCATAGCCAGAGTGTTTTTAGGTGTTGCTTGAGCTTTTGTTTAAAGAGGAAGGGTGATGATGTAATAGTTAGAGTGGTAGGTAGTAGATTCCAGTATTTACCTATGGTGTTGGAGAATAGAGAATCACCTGTAATGTTATTGGACTTAGTTAGCTTCACAAGAAGTTTATTAGAAGAGCGTAGTGAATTTAGATTAGAATAGGGAGAAATAAGGTCAGAAAGTATAGGGGTGTGTTTTGGTTGGTGAAATATCCTGTGAACAAAGGTAAGTTGGGAGAGTAGTAGTGTATTTTTCAGTTCTAGTCAGTTTAGTTGTAGTAGATTCTGGCAGTGATGAGTTCTAAATGGGTTTCCAGTAGCAAATCTGGCAATGCTATTGTATGCATTTGCTAGTTTAGTAAGGTTATTTTTCTTTAAGTTATCTGAAAATAGGATGATAGTGCGATACACCAAAATACCTTCGGAACCACCAATGAGCGCTGTACTTCCAGTAAACACCACGTAAAATGTTTCAACAATGATGTTTAATCCACATAACGCCTGAACACAAAATACCAAGCAATAACAGACAAACACAACTTCCCAGTGCTGTAGTTGTGCAAAATGTGATGGTCACGTACAAATCCTACTGAGCACCGGAGGACAAACAAAAAAGACGCCGAAAACAGTTTAGCACTTTCAACCATAAAATACTGGTCTACTTCAGAACTGAAAATGTCTACAAACTACCAGTTTAAATAAATTCTTTGGCGCAAAAAATGTGAGCCGCCTTAAAGGCACAACACCAAAAAAGTATATCCCCTATAAGGTACACATTGAATAATACGTTAAATTATAATACGTTAAATTATAATACCCACTTGTTTTGCATCTCCGTAACATCTGCTTTTTGATACAATACTTTATGATATAAATACAGGATTAAGACCTATAATCAACTCATTATAAAAATAATGTACAATATAACAATATAAATATAAAATGCAAAATGAAAGGAATATGTACCTAATTGTATCATTTAGTACATATCAATAAACAAAACCCCTTGCTATAACAAATCAAGATTAATAATTCCCATAGTATACTGACTAATCAGTAGATGTACTAACTCTTTGAGTGTACAATTCATAATACTGACCAACCACAATATACAGTAAATTTAAACTATATATATTTTAAAAATCTTAATTAATAAGCATATATGCTTATAAAAATGTTATTTATGAATATGAGTGCAAGTGTAAATCTAAAATATTGCGGTCCCAACTGAGTGTAATCATAATTTGAAAAGTTACAACAAAACTACAATTTGTTTGAAAGGGTTATATATTAACAAATATATAAGATACTCATAAATATACTCAAAAATATATTCAAAAATATACTCATGAATATACCACTCTAGTAATTTGATGTAAGTGGACTGATACTAGAAAGGAAGTATGTGTAAGCAAGTTAATTCGACTTCAATAAAACTTGTGTACCTAGTGTTCCACAGAACATGCTGATACTAAATGTAAATTGATATAAATAATAATATGAATAATTAATATAAAAAATATTTAAGAATTATTAACATAAAAATTTATTGGATAAAAAAGTTTTTTTGTATATAAAAAAAGTTTTTTGTATAAAAAAATATTTTGTGTGAGTTAATTTTTCTTTTTCTTAGTAGTACTGAACAATGAAAATTCAGAATTGTCAACCAACATTCAGTGCATACTAGAATAAATTAAAATTAATTAAGAATTACATGTAATATATATGCCATTGTTTTAAAAACAGTTAAAAATTATTTAAACCATTATTTTATGAGTGAGAAAACAATTTATACATTGAATATGTTAAAAATATTATACATAGCCATAACCTAAAACGTGTTTCATAAATAACTGTATTGTGTTACAAATTTTTAATTTTTAAGAGAAGTGGAGTTGATGGTGTATGAACGAATAAATTCTAATATATATGCTTGGATATTGATCATCATGTTTGAGACCATAATACTTAATAGCACTAACACAATTAATTAAACCTCATAATCAATGTCTGGAAATTGATAGATAAACTATAATAATAAGCTTTTTGTTGATATACTGTCATTTAGTCCCGGTGGACTGGTGGCGTCCAAATATAGTTGCCACCATGCTTCCCTAAATGCAAGTAATTCTCTAGAGTCACCACCCCTGGGATTACTGATAATTTCTTCCAATATTGCAAATTTAAATGTGTGTTCTATTCCACATGAAGCAACATGCCTATACAAAGCGTTAGTAGTGTCCCTCGTCCTAATACTGTATAGATGATTGTATATACGTTTTTTCAGACTACGTTCAGTCCTCCCCACATAAAATGCCTCACATATGTCACATTTCACTAAATAAATAACTTGTTTAGTATTACAATTTCCTTTTTTACATGTGATTGAGCTTTTGTGTCCATTGTGGAGTAAAATTTTTTTGTCACAATACATAAATTTGCAATAATTGCAAAAACCACACTTTCTACTACCTGTATTGGAACTATTTTTCCTATTATCATCTGTGTGGTGCTCTAGTAATTTTTTCATATTATGCCCCATCCTATATACAAATTTCAGTTTTGTACCCAATATGTTAACCAAATACTGGTCACTACTAATCAAATACCAAAATTTCAAAATTATTTGCTTAATTTTGTCAGTCCCAACATTGTAGGGTATAATACAAGCCCTTTGATAACTAGGATCCACTCCCCCATTGTTGATATTAGGAACATTTTGAATGTCTCCTGAACCCAATAATGGTTTGTACTTGGTACCCCACTGATCTACTATTTGTGACATAACCTCATCCATCATATGTTCAGGGTACCCTCTTTGGGAAAAAAACCCTTTGATTTGTGATAGTTCATTTTTCATATCTTCTAACTCCGATACCATTCTCGCGGCTCTAATACATTGTCCTTTGAAGACGTTATATTTGACTTTGGGGGGATGACAACTAGTATAATCCAAATAATTGTTGGAAAAAGTGGTTTTCCTAAAGATTTTGGAACTCACTTTCCCATTTTCATGTGTTACTAGAGTATCTAGGTATGGTAAACATGTTTTGACTATGGCATACGTGAACTTCAAATAATCACTACTATTGTTAATAAAATCAACAAAAGCAAGTAGTTCATCTTCACTTCCTTGCCATAACAAGTATAAATCATCCAAAAATCTGGAATAATAAATAACCTTAGAAAAATATTGACTCTTAAATAACACCTTGTCCTCCCAATTAAGCATAACTAGATTGGCATAAATGGGGGCGCAAGCTGCCCCCATCGCTACCCCTCTAGTTTGCCTAAATAACTCACCTTCAAAAAATATAAAGTTATTGTCTAAGACCAGAGACATCATTTCAGATATTAGACATATAGTATCCCATTCTAAATCAGTGTGTCTCGTCAAACTATTGGTGAAAGCCTCTAGACCTTCATTTTTAGGAATACATGAAAACAGGTCAATCACAGCTATAGTAATTACATATATAGGGCTAGTGTTCTCTATATAAGAAACTGGATACATAGAGAGGAAGCACCACAAATCCTTCACCATATGTGGAATGAGGGTATAAATGTTTTTCAAAATTGTATCTATTAACTTCCCCATTTTGAAAGACTTCGAATAACTTCCCGAAACTATGGGTCTCAAAGGGGGGTCATTGGTATCTTTGTGGGTCTTAGGAATGCCTACCATTGTGGCTAACTTAGGATGTTCTACTTTGATAAAATTGTATATCTCATTAGTAATTCAGTACTGCAGTATTCAGTAAAGCAGTACTGGTGTGCAAAGCCCCAGAACGATAGTTGATCGCAGTGCCAAATTAGCTTCCCGCAGCTCTGTATGTTTCTAGCTCCTTAGTTAATGTTTGAAGTGGTTTCTTATCTGCTGCTCACAACTACTTTTTATTTTTATTTTATTTTTATTTTACATTTGTTTACCGGGCTAGTCCAACTAGATACATGTCCATTTTCAGCAGAGGCCCGGGGAGAAATGCTCCACATTAAAGTTAATACAAACAAGTCATTACATAAAAAAGGCAAGTAGTTAGTAAGAATACAAACAGAAATAAGGTTCAATCTAAAATATACTTGTAGAAAATTTATACTAGGAAGGACATTTACTTTTATTTACAGTATAAGAATAGGGGAGTTATACTTTAGTAAAACATTCATGAAGAGTATAAATTGCATAAGCAAGTAAAAACCATGCAACCATACAACGTTCTAAATTAATTTGTATCAGAGGTTAATTAACAAAGGTGTTTTTGAGATAGTCTTCTGAAGGGAGTGAGTGAACAGAGGTAAGAGAGGGTGTATAAGATTAGTCGGGATTGATGCATGGGCATAGCCAGAGTGTTTTTAGGTGTTGCTTGAGCTTTTGTTTAAAGAGGAAGGGTGATGATGTAATAGTTAGAGTGGTAGGTAGTAGATTCCAGTATTTACCTATGGTGTTGGAGAATAGAGAATCACCTGTAATGTTATTGGACTTAGTTAGCTTCACAAGAAGTTTATTAGAAGAGCGTAGTGAATTTAGATTAGAATAGGGAGAAATAAGGTCAGAAAGTATAGGGGTGTGTTTTGGTTGGTGAAATATCCTGTGAACAAAGGTAAGTTGGGAGAGTAGTAGTGTATTTTTCAGTTCTAGTCAGTTTAGTTGTAGTAGATTCTGGCAGTGATGAGTTCTAAATGGGTTTCCAGTAGCAAATCTGGCAATGCTATTGTATGCATTTGCTAGTTTAGTAAGGTTATTTTTCTTTAAGTTAGTGTATATGGGTGAGGCATAAAGAAGAGTAGAAGTAAGATGAGAGTGAGCGAGTGTAATTTTGGCCTGTGGAGTTAGAAAGGTTATAATTCTATATAAGGAGCCAAGTTTTCTGTTTACGGTTTTAATAGTATTATTAATGTGGTTATCAAAGGTGAGGTTATTGTCAATTATAATACCTAACAGTTCAGTGGTAGAGTCGGGGACTATATGTGCACCATTATTGGAAGTAATAGTGAAGTCTAAGAGGGGGGACTTACTATTAGGTCTAAAAAGCAGGAGTTTGGTTTTATTGGCATTCAAAAGTAGGCAGCGTTTCAAAAACCATGCCTCAACTGTGCTAAATATGTTCTGTGTTAGGGTTTGTAGTTCAGAGGAGGTATTTGCAGAGCATATGAGTGTTGAGTCGTCTGCATATTGAATACATGTAGCTTGAGGTATTGCTACATGTAAGTCATTTATGAATAAAGAGAAAAGGAGAGGACCTAGGATGGAACCTTGTGGTACTCCAAGAGAGACTGGCAAAAAGGATGAAAGTGTATTTTCCCAGAGAACAGCCTGTTGCCTGTTACTAAGGTAGGAAGTAAACCATTGAACAGCTTTGGTATCTAGAGAGAGAGATTCAAGGGTTTTTAAGAGCATATGGTGGTTTACCATGTCAAAGGCTTTTGACAGGTCTATGAAGAGTGCAGATGATAGGATACTATTATTGCGGTTTCTATTGATACACTCGGTAAAGGATAGGAGAGCTGTGGTAGTGCTATGAAATGGCCTAAAGCCATGTTGGCAGTTTGCTAGTAAGTTATATTGAGTTAAGTGGTGCATTAGCTGATGATGAATACATTTCTCCATAATTTTTGCTAAGGGTGATAGGAGTGCTATAGGTCTGTAGTTAGAATACTCGTTTGAGCTGCTTCCTTTATTGTAATGGGATTATGTGGGAAATTTTCCAGATAGCAGGGATGGTTCCTTCATTGATGGTTCTGTTTATAAGGAGAGATATAGGATAAGCTACTGCTTCTGCTGCTTTTTGTAGGTATTCAGATTTTAACTGATCTGCAGATGGGGTACAGGGTTTGAGTTTTTGGATAAGTTTTAGGATATAGGAAGTAGAGATAGGTTGTAGTTGAAATATGGGGAGATTAGTAGGTATACAGGTGGGGGGGTAAGATTTGTCTATAGTAAGTTGACTTGCTAATGAATTACTGGTGTCTGTGAAAAAAGAATTAAAGGCATTGGCAGTTTGGTATGAGGTATTCATTTCGGCCCCTGAGGGGGAAGGTGTACTAGAGTGGCCTGGGTGTAGGAGTGAGTTTAAGGTTGACCAGAACCTTTTGGGGTTGTTATGATGAGTTTGCTGTAGTTTACAGTGATAGTTCTTTTTATCTATAAAAACAGCTTTTTTTGTGTTATTTCTTAACTGTCTAAAGGTTTGATGGTCTGAAATAGTTTTTGTAGTTCTCCATTTAGCCCAAGATTTATTCCTAAGTAGTATTTTATGTCTTGTCTCTTTGGACAGCCAGGGGGCAGGTTTAGATTTAACTCTGACAGATCGTTTTGGAGCATGTTGGTCAAGGATTGATAGGAATTTGGAATTGAAGTAATTGATAGCATCTTCAAGGGTTAGGGTTTTTAGAAGATTCCAGTTACAGACTTTTAGTTCATTTTGGAATAGTAATGGGTTAAAGTGTTTATTACTGCGTGAGACCCTGTAGGTAGGGGTGTAATTAATGTCACTTTTTTGTCTTGTGATGTAAGTTAAGGAATGATCACTTACATCATCAGGCAAAGTTCCTACTGTATATGTTTGTTGCAGTTTGTTAGTAAGAATCTAGTCTAAAATACTTTCTTTGTTATTGGGTTTATTGATTCTTGTGGGATTATTGATTGTCTGAGTAAAGCCATGAAGATTTATATGAGATGAAGGATTATTTGTGTTGACAGTGGACCAATCACAATTAAAGTCACCTAAAATGATAGTTTCTTGCGGGTAAGAAGAAGATATACAACTAAGGATGTTCTCAATTTTAGTGTAATTGTTGCCAGGAGGTAGGTAGATACAGATGATATATATTGATTTATTAGGGTTTAGTTGTAGTTTAGAAATGAGGACTTCAGTTTTATCATCATTTAATGGGTTGGTAGGTTGTGAGGAGATTTTTAGTTTATTTTTAAACAGAAGTGCTACTCCTCCACCCTTACGTTTTAAGTGGTCAATTCTAAAAATGTTATATCCAGGGGGAAGTATTGCATTGTTTTTAGTACCAGGTTTCAGCCATGTTTCAGTAAGACAGAGAATGTCAAAGGAGTGAGTATCCAACAGGGCATGGAGATGGGCAATCTTATTATTAATACTTCGGATATTGAGATGTCCAATGAGTAAGGCATTAGGAACAGTGGTTAGTGTAGGTGGGATAGAATGTGTGATATTATAAGTTATGTCAGTAGAGTTATTAGTTGGTCCTGGGTTAGGGTGGATGTCACCATCACTAAGGATTGGTATTTTTAGTTCTAGTGATGGTTTGCATGAAAAGTTGGTTAGGTATTTTAGCCTCCTTATGTTTGGATTGTTGAAGTTAATGTGTGTATGTCTATGGTATTTGGGTAGTAAGTAGTTGGGGGTGCTTATAATGTTTGCATGAGTAAAAGTATAACTAGGATTTTGGAAGGCTGTTTGTCTGTAGCAGGTAGTAAAGTGGAAGTAATTAGTTCTTTCATAAGAGGTAAGGACATAGCTGAAGGTTAAGCACAGAGAGCATATGTATGCGAATATTAGTTTAGTTAGTATAGTTTTAGATATGAGAGACATATTGCTAAGAAGAGTTTTAAGTCCTAGGAGGTAGTTAGTATGTAGAAAGCAAGTTAAAATATAGGGTAGGTAATAGTTTTCCTGAGTAGAGTAGATAAGAGCATAAGGGGAAAGGTAGATGTTAGGAGAAAGGAAAATGATAGAGTAAAAAATAGGAGGGATGGGTGGGGTTATAGTAATTTAGAGAGAGATAATAGATAAGGTAGTTAAGGAGGGATGAGAAGGAGTTATATTAATAAGTAGTTACAGGGGATAGGATGGCTCAGGGAGGAGGTGTGGTTAGGGAAGTATAAGTGTAAGGACACTGGGGGTGGGTAGGATATGGGGGTAGGGTAGGGGAGTGTAGCGGGGCAGAACCAATCAGTAGATTGTGTGGAGCCAATCAGACCTTCCAGAGAGCTTGTCTCCGAAGTATATCAGCAAATAAGGAGCACCTTATTGTGGAAGTTTTTTGAGAGTAAATTTAGGCAAACCAGTTTGCTTTAAAGGTAATAAAAACCAGTTTACTTATAATCTGTGAATCAGTGATTGCTATATTCACTTAATAGATAAAACTTGGTTACAAAAAATAAAGTTAGTTTAACAGAGATGAAGAACAAACCTCAGTAGAGTATAGAAAATAAGTCACTGTATTGTGCTGCCATCTAGTGGCGTAAGGGGGGAAAGACCTCAACTTTAGGTTAATCAGGAAAATATTCTAAATGGGAGATAAGACGGCCTAGGTAGGTTCCGCGAGTGTGCTGGCCCAGTTCCAACAGGTCTTAGCAAATGAAAGTAAAAATAAAAGGTACTAAAAGACACATACATCAAATCTTTAGGGCTATCAGGAATAGCCAAAGCTGGGAAATATATGGGGATGCTTCCAGGTGTTCACACTTTGTGACACTGCGTTGAGGCTTCAGAGAAGTAGGTTACTTGTGGGAAGTCATACAGCAGTGGGGGACAACCCGATTAGCAGTACTTGGCTTCCAGGCTAAAAAGAAGAAAAATAGGAAGGTTATACATATAGGTAGGAGGTACAGACAGGGAGAAGAGTGAGGCTGTGTAGTGGAGTGCAAGGGTAGATGTAAGGACAAGAGAGTAGCATATATAGCATGTAGTCAGAGTTACAGAACCCACAACAAAGCAGTATAATCACAAATGTTAGTTTAAGGATTAAACCACATTTTCATTTGGACCATTCATGATTAATACAGTCTACATCGCCTCAAAGTATTCACATGTACATAAGCGACAGTAATTAGAGTTACCTGTACTGAACCAGTTACATTTCTTTCTTATTTTAACCTTGTGTAATACGTAGAGGCGTAATTATCTCCCTCCTTCAAAAAATAACTAACACAGTCACATGGACGTTTTGAAACAGTTAGTGCTTGCAGTCGCTAGAACTTTCCGCCCAGCCTTAAGACGGTCACTAGGACTCTTTAACCAGTTTTGCTTACCGTATTTAAAACATTCCCACACAGTACTAACAATTTAGCGATAGAACAAGCAGCTATGACAAAACGCTTCTAAAAAATGTTCCCGCTTATAGAGACTAAATAAAAAATCCCACCCTACATAAGCGACATAGCATTATATTATAGATGGAATAGGTATATCAGACAGTACTCTCTAGGTCCCAGTAGTCGATGAAATAACCTTAGTTGGACCATAACCTTTAGAAGGGATGCAGCTTATATGACCAGGAGTAAGGCATAATGCAGTAAATTATAGCAAACATTACATATATACAGCAAGGAATCAAAGAGTAGCTGCTCTATGTATCATTAGCAAATTAAGGTACTTTCCAGATAAAAGAAATCAAGCAGTTGCATCATCCTATGCAATACAGTGTAGAGAGCAAACTAAATATCTATGTACAACACTACAATTCAGAGATTAACTAGCTTTTCCTTTCTGTCGTCTAGCAAACTGATGCACAATTCAGTTACAGCATATTAATAAAGGAATAGCGCAGTTTGAACAAATTATACACTGACATGTAATTTGAAAAAAAAAACAAGTAGGTACTTACGAGCAGCACACCATATGGGTGACCAAGGCACGCTTACACCAGGGAGATCAGATATTTAAATATGGCGCCACAAGAGCGGGCTAATACTTAACAGTTTGGGTGGATAGAGGGGGAGGAGAAATAACTATGCAATCCAATGGGGGAGGGGGAGCTAAGATGATAGACTATAACAGAGGAAGGTTCATACAACACGCAGAACCAATCAGTAGATTGTGTGGAGCCAATCAGACCTTCCAGAGAGCTTGTCTCCGAAGTATATCAGGCAAATAAGGAGCACCTTATTGTGGAAGTTTTTTGAGAGTAAATTTAGGCAAACCAGTTTGCTTTAAAGGTAATAAAAAACAGTTTACTTATAATCTGTGAATCAGTGACTGCTATATTCACTTAATAGATAAAACTTGGTTACAAAAAATAAAGTTAGTTTAACAGAGATGAAGAACAAACCTCAGTAGAGTATAGAAAATAAGTCACTGTATTGTGCTGCCATCTAGTGGCATAAGGGGGGAAAGACTTCAACTTTAGGTTAATCAGGAAAATATTCTAAATGGGAGATAAGACGGCCTAGGTAGGTTCCGAGAGTGTGCTGGCCCAGTTCCAACAGGTCTTAGCAAATGAAAGTAAAAATAAAAGGTACTAAAAGACACATACATCAAATCTTTAGGGCTATCAGCAATAGCCAAAGCTGGGAAATATATGGGGATGCTTCCAGGTGTTTACACTTTGTGACACTGCGTTGAGGCTTCAGAGAAGTAGGTTACTTGTGGGAAGTCATACAGCAGTGGGGGACAACCCAATTAGCAGTACTTGGCTTCCAGGATCAAATCTTTAGGGCTATCAGCAATAGCCAAAGCTGGGAAATATATGGGGATGCTTCTAGGTGTTCACACTTTGTGACACTGTGTTGAGGCTTCAGAGAAGTAGGTTTCTTGTGGGAAGTCATACAGCAGTGGGGGACAACCCGATTAGCAGTACTTGGCTTCCAGGATCAAATCTTTAGGGCTATCAGCAATAGCCAAAGCTGGGAAATATATGGGGATGCTTCCAGGTGTTCACAGTTTGTGACACTGCGTTGAGGCTTCAGAGAAGTAGGTTACTTGTGGGAAGTCATACAGCAGTGGGGGACAACCCGATTAGCAGTACTTGGCTTCCAGGATCAAATCTTTAGGGCTATCAGCAATAGCCAAAGCTGGGAAATATATGGGGATGCTTCCAGGTGTTCACACTTTGTGACACTGCGTTGAGGCTTCAGAGAAGTAGGTTACTTGTGGGAAGTCATACAGCAGTGGGGGACAACCCGATTAGCAGTACTTGGCTTCCAGGATCAAATCTTTAGGGCTATCAGCAATACTTAACTGTTGAGCTGAGTATCACTTCCTAGGCAAACTAGATACCTGGCCTGTTACAGGCAAAGCTACCTTGCAATCTATTCAGCTCCTGGGTCTTATCTCTTGCCTACCCACAGATTGTTTTTTGCAAGGGCTTCGTACAAGGTGGGCTCAGCCCACTTCAGTCATCTACCCTACCCCTATTCCCACCCACCCCTGACCTCATTTCCTTTATTCTCTACCCTTCCAGACCACAGCCCCTATAGTCCCACCCCTCTATCCACCTCCTCCAATCTCTCTTCTCCCTGCTACCCACCCTGCACCACCCTCACAACCACCTGTACCTTTACTCTTTTAGCCACATCCTAACTTGCACATACTCTAAACACAACCTACTACACTTTAAACAGCCAGTCTAATTTACTTTCATCTCCCTCTCACATACTGTCACTATCTCGCCTTCCTGAAAATCACCACGTATCACCACTGCCTCCTACTAGCACTGCTAACCACATCCACCTTACTATCCTATACAACCTCTCCTTTTATAATTGTCCCCTACAACTTAACTTCCTCTCTCCCACCTCTCCCTATCCACCTGTCTTCCCTCAACTCATTCATTCCTTCTTAACGCCACCACTCTACAATGTATCTAAAACCCTACCTCCAAACACACCACTAAGCTCATTTAAGCCACCCCACCCTAAAGGAAAAATCAAATACTTTCTATTTTGTATCCCTAAACCTCACCCAATTCCTACTCTCCTCTCCCTTTTACTCGCAGGTGACATACATCCCAACCCTGACCCAGGTCTACCCTCACCCTCTGATGTTACCCTCCTACAAACCACCACTCCTCACTCCCATAACCCTCAAAAACACATCTCCTTTTACTCCATCAACCTGAGAAGCCTAGTAAACAAAACTGCCAAATTCCATTCTTGGATCTCTCAGCACTCACCTGACATCATAACCCTTAGCGAGACTTGGCTTAAACCTCACATCCCAGATAAAGACATTCTTCCCCCAGCTATAACATCCTTAAACTACATTGATCCAAGCAAAAAAGGAGGTGGTGTTGCTATCTTATATACTGAAAACTTCACTCTAAGCCCTCATATCTCCCACCCCTCCAGATTCTCCTGCAGAACTTCTTTTGGCCAACTGTAAAATTAATCCCCACACCTCACTCAACATTGCTGCAATCTACATCCCACCTGGCAACAATATTACAGTATTAGAAAGTATTCTTTCTTCTATATCCAATGACCTCCACAATGAGACTATAATCATGGGTGATGTCAACATCTGTTGGTCAACACTCATCACCATATCCCCCTCCACCTCTATTAACTTACGTGGCTTCACCCAACTGCAAATACACCTACTTTTACCACTAAAACCACTACCCACTCTGCTATACTTGACTAGATACTAGTATCACATCACGAAAAATATCACTTTCCTGAAACCCTACCAGACACCCTCAGTGACCACTCCCCAACCAAAGTTCTCCATTTTTCTCCACACCTACTCAAATCCCACACAATCAGTCTATGCCACAAACTAAAAAACTTTGACCCTAATAAACTAAACTGTCAATTCTCTGCTATCAACTGGTCCTTTCTCAGCCAGTTACCCCTCGACGAAGCTATCACAGAATTTAATTACATATTCCTTAACATACTCAACTTCCTTGCTCCCACATGCAAAATCAGAATAAAATCCACCATATCCCCTTGGCTAACTCATTCCACCCACTCCCTAATGGCCTAGACGGGCACAAATTGGAAACTCTGGACCAGAACTAAACTGCCCCTTCACCTCCAACAATATAGACACCTTTGTAACCCTACTAAGAAAGCAATTAACAATGACAAGAGAAACTATTACTCTAATTCCCCCGAAACATACTTACACAACCCCAAAAAATTTTGGCATACAATTAATCAAATCCTTCATCCTGGTAACCCTTCCACTCCCCACCCAAGTCCTATGATTAGTCCCATCCAAGCTGCTGCTAACTTTAACTTCTACTTCATTGACTCCATTAACAAACTTATCAGCTGCCAAAACTCCAGCTCCACCCCACCCATCATCCCTCCTACTCAAACTAACACCTCCCCTTCTTTCTGCTTAAAAACTGTATTCACCAGATACATCAAATCTGTGCTCCTCAAGCTCAAACCTTGTACTCCCTCCAACTTGCTGCCAACTCCCTAGCCCTACCCATCTCTATTCTCATCAATCGATCTATTACTGAAGCTACTGTCCCAGCCATATGGAAGAAGTTCCACACTCTTCCCATCCATAAAGAAGGCAACTCCACCAAATTGTCCAACTATAGGCCCATAGCAATTCTATCAACCCTTTCTAAGATTTTGGAAAAATGTGTACACAATCAAATCCTACAATACCTTAGACAAGGAAACCCAATCACCCCCACCCAACATGGCTTCTGCCCTGGTCATAGTACCCCTACTGCTCTCATCTCCTTCAAAAACACCATCTCTCAACCTAGAGACCAGAATAAACTAGTTTCCTGTCTCTTTCCTGATCTCTGAAAGGCAGGCACTGTCTCCCACCCCTCCTCTTACTCAAACTCGCTCAATTAAACATATCCACTACCACAATCTCCTGGTTTACCAGTTACCTCAGCAATAATTTCCAATCTGTTAAATAGGGCTCAGCAACCTCCCCTGAACTCCTTATACAGATGGGTGTACCCCAAGGGTCAGTTCTGGGACCACTGCTATTTAACAGTTTTACAAATCAATTATTGACCTCTACCCCACGCTCATCAGTAGTACAATATGCTGATGACTCCACTGTCATCTCCACAGCTGATACCCTTCCCAAGCTCCACACTATAACACAGGACTTCTTCTTGACTATTGAAAACTGGCTCAACCAAAACCATATTATCTTAAATCCAAAGAAGACCAAGCTTTTACTCTTTGTACCAAAAACAATGACCTACCTAAAAACCATCCTTTTCCATAACCTCCCACAATAACACACCCATCTCAGTGGAAAACCAGAACAAACTCCTTGGGGTCATTATAAATGATCAGCTAAATTTTTCCTGCATGTTCTAAGTAACATAAAGAAAACCCATCAAAAACTTGGTCTCCTTTATAGAAACAAAAACTTTCTCTCCAGTACTGCTAAAATTGCTCTATCACATGTCTACCTACTACCAACCCTTCTCTACGGCTCCCAAATACTCACCAATTTACAGATCTCACTGATTTCTAAATTACAATCAACTTATAACAAAGTAGCAAACTTTGCTGCTGAACTACCATAATCCGCTCATCACTGTCTTGCAATCAAAAAGCTAAAATAGTTAGAATTCCCCCACAATCTACTCCTCCCTCAGCTTTACATAATACACTCTATTCTTTACCAGCCCACTTTCTGCCCCAGCCTTGCATCCATCATCTCCTCCAACACCCCAGCAAGAACACTCCGGAGCTCTGACCAACATATTTTATCCATTCACAAACCAAAGATCAACACAGGAAAAAACCTTTATAGCTGCTACCCAGCTGAAAACTGGAACAAACTACCACCTGATATCCAAAACATCAGACCCAAACTCCAATTCAGAAAGGCTGTAAAAAATCACTTGGGCAAAAATAAACTTTGTCAGTACTATCTCCCCCCTGACTGAACAATCTCTCTAGGCCACCCATCTCTCACCTTTCTCCTTACAGCAGTGTAACCCCAACCTTCCTCCTATCTCTCTCTCCTGTTCAAATCTGCAAGCCACCCTACCTCTCTATCCCCAACCTTCTATTATAAAATCATTTCATACTACCCCCTCTTCTCCCACTCTCAGCCAAATTAGCTTGTACTGATGTATAGCCTTTAACAGTAGAATGACTAAGCTTAGAAACCCATACTTACCCACCTCTTCATACACAATAACTTCTATTCATTTCCCTCCTAATTTTATCTTATTATCTTCTCTTTACTGTTGCACTATACCATAATACATGCTGATTTGTTCAAACTAATTACCATTCTTGTTAACCTTTTTGTATGTATGTACTTATATTTGTATGTATTGTATGTATTAACATAACTATTGTATGTTTGTATTAATTGTGGAGCTTTTCTTCCTGGGTCTCCACTGAAAAAGGGCTCTGTCCCAGCTGGACCAACCCGGTCAACAAATGTCAAATAAATAAATAAATAAATAAATAATACATAAATGTCCAGGTTCTTATGAATTTTTGGTAAACCACATATTGACTGAAATACCAGGTTTCCCACACTAGCCAGCAATATGTTTTAGACACGGAGAAAGGGTCTATGTGACTTAAAAGCTTTGTTACTTTATAATTTATTTATATTAAAACTATGTTTTTAATACAGAGATGTTTGTGACCTTTGTTTTTTTAAATTTTGGACCCACTTCTAGAGAGGCATCTGGGGGAGGCTGGACAGCCAAAGAATCTGTCGGAGATTTCTTGGCCTTCATCCTGCTTAACAGAAGTACCTCAGCATTAATAGATCCCACCATGCTACAGTGGGCTAAATATTTAAGCCTCTGGTTCTCAAGATACATGGCCAGGGAAGACAACCAGCTTCTAAGAGTCTTAGGCACAAATGTCTTAAAAGTACTACAGAAGATATGGTTGAGGGATGCACCCAAACAAAAATGACACTGTGATTATCCTTATGGAGAATCTGCCTCCCACACTGACATTTTCTTTTCTTGGATGACATTAAAGAATAGTTGTGTAAAATCTTGCCATAACCATAGATGCCCTTCTCTTCCATGTTGCAGTATTCATACTGTGGGATTTCCAGCCCTCAGGTAATCTGGCGTTGGCTCCTATACAAAAGCTTAAGCCGGGCTGCTGTAGGTGCATGGGACGTCACACGTAGGGCCTTAAACCAGGGACTATAAATGTGAAGTCTGCACACACAGACCTCAAAACTTGAAGCCCAGATAAGTGTGTATAAGCACAGGGAGAAGCAGAAGAGAAAATGTCCCTGCAGGGTTGAACAGAATAGCCTGTAGGGAGAGGATACATAGGTGAAGACCAAGCATCCATAAAAGGAGAAGGGGGTTTGCAGGGAGGAAAGGAATACTACAACATGGAAGAGAAGGACATCTATGGATATGGTAAGATTTTACACAATTATTCTATGTCCTTCTATTCCTATGTTGCAGTATTCATACTGTGGGAGAGTATCACAGCTTTAGGAAGAGTGATGGGCAGGGGCAAATGTAGAGGATTCTAAGAATCCCTGCAGGATTGCCCTGGCAAATCCTGCTCTGGCCCTGGAGATGTGGTCTAGCTTATGGTGCTTAATGAAAGTGTGAACTGTAGACCAAGTAGCAGCTTCCATGATGGAGGCTGTGTCCAGCCCTTTGAGAAAGGCTTTAGAGGTAGCCATTCCTCTAGTGGAATGAGCTCTAACCCCTGGGGCAATGGTTTGCCATGGTGAGAGTAGCAGAAGAGAATGGATTTCCTAATCCAAGAGGAAATGTTTTTTTGGAGACTGCCTTACCCAGAGCCCTGGGGTGGGAAGAAGATGAAGAGTTGATCAGACTTTCTGAAAGATTTAGTTTTGTCTAAGTAGAATCTTAGTTGTCTGTGTACATCCAGAGAATGAAGGATCCTCTCTACATTATTAACTGGAGAGGGAAAGAATGTCGGTAGACGAATGGACTGGTTAAGAGACAGTTCATGCAGCACTTTGGGCATGAAGGAAGGGTTAGTGCGCAACGTCACCCTGTCCTTCTGGAAGGTGGTGTAAGGGGGACATGCCATGAGGGCCTGCAGTTTAGACACTCTTCTCACGGAGGCGATGGCCACTAAGAGAATGGTATTCCATGTGCATATTTGCAGGGATGCTGAGCTTGCTGGCTCAAAAGGAGGTAGGGTTAGAGTTTCCAGTACGAGGTTGAGGTCCCATGGGTGAGGGATGGGTTTTCTTGGTGGTCTGATATGCAAGACCCCACTCAGGAAAAGTTTAACATCTAGTCTGGAGAGCAGAGGTGGCTGTAAAGGCAAGCAGGCTGAAATGGCAGAAAGGTGGACTTTGAGAGATGAATATGCTAGTCCTTCCTTAATGAGTTCACACACATAAGTAAGGATCAAAGAGGGGTCTGCTTGAAAAGGGTCCCTGTCTTTAAGCGCACATCAATTTGTGAATCTATGCCATTTGGACAAATATGGTTCCCTGGCCTCCCTCAGGACTGAGAGCATGTCTGCTGAGTATAGTTGTCTGAAAGGGATCAGAAGTTGATCACCCAAAGGGTCAGGTTCAATAAAGACAGCTGAGGGTGAATGAGAGATCCCTTTTGTTGGGTGAGTAGGTCCACCTTGTAGGGTAACCTGTGGTGATTGCCCTTGGCCAGGAAGTGAAGAAGGGGGGGACCATTATTGCCTTGGCCAATAGGAAGTCACCAGCAAGATTTTTGGCTGGTCCTTGTTGATCTTCAGCAGGACCTGGTGTATTAGAGGGAAGGGGGGAAAGGCATAAAGGAACATTCCCTTCCATGGAAAGCTGAAGGCATTCAATTCCATGCTAGTGGAGTGTGATCCCTGGAGCAACATTTGTTTGTCTGTTCTGGGTGGAGGCAAACAGATCCACTTGAGGTGTGCCCCACTGGTGGACAATGTCTAAGGAGGTCTCCCTGTGCAATATCCATTCATGCTGAGGGGAGGATGTTCTGGTGAGCAAGTCTGCTTGTTTGTTTTCCTGAGAGGGGATGTAAGAGGCCTGCAGTAAGAGGTTGTGTCTGGTAGCTATCTCCCAGATTTGTCCCTCCTTGCTTGTTGAGGTACCACATGACAGTCATGTTGTCTGTCACAATGTGTAGCAGGCTTGGCTGCAAGACTGGAAGGAAAGTTTTGAGAGCCAGTAATACTGCTGTCATTTCCCTGATGTTGGTGTGTTGCTTTTGAAGTGCAGGGTTCCAACGCTGTTGCACCCTGAAGCCCTTGAACTCTGCCCCCCTTGATCTGATGCATCTGTGTACATGGTCTGAGTGATGGGAGAAAGTTGAAGTGGGATGCCCTGGTTCTGGGAAACTTGGGTAATCCACCACTTTAGTTCTGTCTTTAGGCAGGGCAGGAGGGGAATAAGTTTGTCTAATGAATGTTGCCTTTGAGAGACCGTACGTTTTTTAAATACCATTGGAATTTTCTCATATGCATTCTGGTTAATGGGAGCATGGGAATGGTTGCTGCCATGAGATCTAGGACTTGCAGAAATTGTCTTGCTGAGAGATGGGATTTTGTAAGTAGGCCCTGAAAATGGCTGGAGAGAGAGTGCCCTCTGTCCAGTGGGAGAAAGGATCTCATCAAGTCTGTTCTTATCCTGCAGCCTAGGAAAACTCTGTCCTGCTGAGGAAGAAGTGAGGACTTCTGGAAGTTGATAGTCAAGCCCAAGTTGTGAAGGACAGTGAATTTGAGATGGTTTTGCAGGATGAATTCTGATTCTGCTAGAATAAGAATGTCATCTAGGTAAGGGTAGATTTACAGTCCCTTGGTTCTGCAATAGGCAGTGGCTGGGGCCAGGCACTTTGTAAATACTCTGGAAGCAGTAGGCAAGCCCAAGGGCAAGGCTGTAAACTGAAAGTGTGAAGAATGTCCAATGAAGCCTAGAAACCTCCTGTGGGAGTGTCTGATTGGGATGTGCAGGTAGGCATCGTTTAGATCCAGGGTGACCATGAAGGCTTGGGTCTATATTATTTCAGCAAACGCTTAAAATAGTGAACGCTGTTTAATCGACCCAATAAAGTCAAATTCCCTAAATCCCAAACACACAGAACAGCTATTTTTTTCCCAGGGAAAAAAATCACTGGGCCGTGTTCGGGACTTTGCCATTTCCTCCACTGTAGTGCAATCCAGGAGTTGTTATATTTAAGTAGGGGGGATGTGGTGGGCAAAGACCCCCACTTTATTTTGTGTTTGGATTTTTTTTTTAACGGATCAGTGATTTTTTTCCCTGGAAAAAAATTGCTCTTCCATGTGTTCGAGATTTAGGGATTTCGACTTTATTGGGTCGATTAAAAAGAAGTTATGTACTCACCAGAACGTTCCATCTGTGTAGGTAACTTCATTTGTCAGCAACCTGTGGGTGTCTGATCCGACCTGGATCCGAGCCGGCAGCTTTCCAAGCTAAAGATCCGAAGCCCCTAGCTCCTCCCCCTTACCCATACCACCCTACTACCTCCTTCCAGTCCTCAGATCGCATTTGCCCAATTATACAATGTCACCTAGACAAAACAACAACCTGAAACATCCTAACCTAATGAATACCAAAAGCTGAGATCATTCTAGGATTCAGAGAACCAGGTTAGGAGGAAGGAGGGGGGGGGGGTTGGTTGCTGACAAATGAAGTTACCTACTCAGATGGAACGTTATGGTGAGTACATGACTTTTTTATCTGAAGTAGTTAACTTCATTTGATCAGCAACCTGTGGAACAGAGTCCCCAGCTACCAAAAAACTTGGGAGGTCCTCAAGGAGGGATATTCCAGAGCACTGAAGAGCCAAAAGCTGCTCTTCCCCTGGATATTAAATCCAATGTATAATGAGAGATAAAGGTATGAGAGGAAGCCCAAGTAGCCGCAGAACAAATATCATCCAAGGGCACTCTTGACCAGAACGCAGCAGAAGTAGCCATAGAACGGGTAGAATGGGCATGAACCCCTAAGGGCTCAGGCAGACCAGATAGCTTGTATGTGAGCAAAATGCAGTGAGAAATCCATCTAGCTAGAGTCACCTTTGACACTGGCTTACCCAAGAAAGGCTTTGCAAAGGAAACAAAGAGCTGCTTTGACTTGCGAAAGGCAGCTGTTCTGTGTAGGTAAAATCGCAATTGTCTATGAACATCTAACAAATGAAGTATGTATTCCCCTTTATTCTGATAGTTAGGGAAGAAAACTGGTAGATTAATGGACTGATTGATGTCTGCCTCGGAAGCCACTTTAGGTAAGAAGGAAGGGTTAGTCCTGAGAGAGACTCTGTCCTTATGGAAAACAAGATATGGGGGTTTAGTACAAAGGGCCTGGAGTTCTGACACCCTTCTAGTTGAAGTAATAGCTATTAAGAAGGCAGTTTTCCAACATAAGAATTTTAAATCAACAGAAGCTGCAGGTTCAAAGGGTGGTCCAGTTAGAGCCTGAAGGACCAAAGTTAGGTCCCATGGGGGAACAGAGTTCCTAATAGGAGGTCTCAAAAGAAAGTTTCCTTTTAAGAAGGTCTTACAAATCTTAGTGGAAGCTAAAGAACTAAGATTGTCTCCAATATGAAAATGGGAAATGGCAGCCATTTGAACCTTTACAGTAGAAGAACAGGCCTCTTGCTGAAAAATATGAGATAGGAAATCAAGCACTGCTGGAATGGGAGCAGTGAAAGGATCCAAATTCTTATGCGAGGCCCAAATGGAAAACAGTTTCCATTTGCTGTTGTAAACCTTCCTGGTAGAAGGCTTATGTGCTGCTACCAGGATGGATCTAACTGCAGAAGAGATACCATGAGTTCTGGCAACTAATGGAACTGGATCAACCAAGCTGAGAGCTTGAGGTCATCCAGATTCGGAGTTTCTAATCCCAAATGATGAGAAATCAGACAAGGAGCAGTCTATGAGATAAGACCATAGGTACGGGAACCAGGTTTGACAAGGCCAGAATGGGGCTATGAGGATAATCTTGTTCCCCAACCGACGAGCTTTCTGTAAAAACTTTGTCATTAACGGAAGAGGAGGATAAGCATAAAGAAGACCGTATGGCCATGCATGAACTAGAGCGTCTCTGGGGCTTCCCCCGGGGGGGGGGGAGTTAGAGTGAAAAACTCACTGTACTTCACGTTTGAAGGCAATGCGAAGAGATCGCAGCAAGGCTGACCCCACTTGCGAAAGATCTGTTTTGCTACTAAGGGGTTCAGAGACCACTTGTAAGGCGAGACGATAGTTCAACTCAGCTTGTCTGCTAGGATGTTGGACTGACCAGGAATGTGCATTACTAACAGAAAACAGTTGGTGGATATCGCCCAATCCCAAACTCTCATGGCCTCTCGGCAAAGAGGGTAAGACCTGGCCCCCCCTATTTGTTCATGTACCAGACCACTGACATGTTGTCTGTCTGAATTGCAATAGTCCCTGGAGGGAGAAAGGCATGAAGAGCTTGCAACACTAGAAGCACTGCTCTCATCTCCAGAGCATTGATATGCAGAACGGTATCTGTCTGAGTCCACGTATCTTGGACAGTTCTGCCCATACAATGCCCCCCCACCCAAGGCAAGAAGTGTCCGTGGTTACCGGGGCTTGGGGTTGTAGCATTATGAACGGTCATCCTTCCCGAAGCTCCTGAGATTGGAGCCACCATATGAGGGAATTTCTGCCAACTCTGCTGAGGAGGATTGGAGAGTCCAACGGGTGTCGAAGGATGGACCACTGGATCTGCAAGGTCCACTGGAGGACCCTCATGTGCAAGCGAGCTATGGGAGAAAGGTTGATTGCTGCTGCCATGGACCCTAAGGCTCTCAGGACTAACTCCGCTGATGGGACTGAAGATTGAAGGAGTGCTAGGACATGAAGGATTAAGTTGCGAAGCCTGTCCGACGTCAAGAAGGCCTTGGTCTGAAGCGTATTTATTCTGGCCCCTATGAAGTCCAGGACTTGCATTAGTCGAAGGGATGATTTTTTGTAATTTATAGTGATCCCCAACTGGGAGGCTAAGAGCAGGAAGCAATCCCTGGCTGAGCAGAGTAGATGCCTGGTGGAGGTGTCAAGGAGCCAGTCGTCCAGGTAAGGAAAAACCTGTATTCCCTGAAGCTGCAGGTGGGCCACTACAACTGCCATGACCTTGGTGTACACCCTGTGGGCTGTGGTGAGGTCGAATGGTAGGACCCTGAACTGGTAATGACTGGCCCCCAACCGAAAGCGGAGAAACCTCCTGGATCGTCTGTCCATGAGAATGTGGTAGTACGCATCCTTGAGGTCTAAGGAGCACATCCAGTCATTCTCCTGCAGTAGGGGGAGAATGGACTGAAGAGTGACCATCCTGAATTTCTCCATGGCAATGAAGAGGTTCATTGTAGAAAGGTCGAGAATTGGTCTTAAGTCCCCCATCTTTTTTGGCACCAAAAAGAACCTGGAGTAATTGCCTAACCCAGACTGGTCTGGGGGGATGTGCTGGATGGCTCTTTTTTCTAGCAGCTTCCTTATTTCTAAAGCTGCAGCCTCCCTCTGAATGGGTGGAACATCGGGGAGGCGCCTAGATTGAGGAGGAAGGTTTATGAAGATAATAGAGTAGCCTCTGGATATTATTTGAAGCACCCAGCGATCTGTCGTGATGGACTCCCATAGTGCCACGTGCTTCAAAAAATGCCCCCTGACTGCCTCCAGAGAGGAGCAGTCAGGCAACCCCTCAGGGCTGCTACATGGGTCGATCAGAGAAAGGTTCTCTCGACCCAAAATTCTTCGGCCCCCTCATCTGCCTCTGGGCCGGCGTCCACCTTGTCCCTCTCTGCCTCTGAAGGACGAAGGGTCCGGAGCGTAATGGGACTACTGAGACTTCCGGAACCACATCTTCTTTTGTCCTCTCTGGTTCTTGGAAAAGGACGTTTGAGGAGCCGAGAAGCGGATTGCATCGTGGATGGTCTTGCCAATCAGGGCAGAACCGTCGAAGGGAGCGTTCACGAAGGATGCCTTGAAGGGTTCCACAAAGTTGCAAAGTCAGAGCCAGGCATGACGCCATAAGGCGATGCCTGATCCGTGGGCTTTAGCGGCCCCCTCTGTGGCATGGGAGAGTAGCCGCATAGACGTGTTCGTTACAGATTTCAGAGTGGCCATGCGAGTCGAGAAGGTCCGTTTGTCCTCGGCTGACATGGACTCAGTGGGAGACTCAGCGTATTCCTTCACCAGATACCGCTGAAGCCTAATCACATGGGCCAAGTAATTCAGTGCCCTTATGGAAAAGGTAGCTGAGGCAAACATCCGCTTTCCAATGTGATCCATCGTCCGAGACTCCTTATCAGGAGGATGGACCGAGGAACAATCCTGTGCCAGTTCCTTCTTGGAGGCAGCCGCCACCACCATGGCATCTACCGGGGAACCTTTACTCCACGCTGTCCTATCCACAGGGGGACTAAGGATCTTATCCGGTCTCCTGGGGATTGGCTCTACAGTGTCTGGCTCCTTCCATGCCCTGGTAGTAATGAGGTCTACCAGGGGGTCGGACAGAGGGAACACCCAAGAGGTAGACGGGCCTGTGTCAAACTCCTCCAGAAACACCGACTCATCCGAGAAAGGCTTTTGGGCTGACCACCCCCCTTTTAGGCGTAGCATTTCCATAATGTCTCCAAAGGAGATGTCCTCGGGGGGTAACCTGGGGGAACCTTCCCCTTCCTCTAAATCGGTGTCTTCCATGTGGGACTCGGGGGTGTCCAAGTGCCTCCTTTTACACTTACATTTGTGAGGGACCTCCTCGGCGGGACTGTCCGAGGAGGGCTCACCAACAGGGTCATGTTCCTCCAGTGGGACTGAATGGGGAGTCAATGCAGGCTGTCCCTTGGGCCGGATGATGGAAGACAAGCCCATCTGCGAGGGAATGGTGGCTGGATCCGTAGCACTAGCAGGGGTTCTTGAACCTCTCAAGAGAATCCTCTCCACCACATCGAAGGCCGAAGGTGAACCGCTCTCTCTGGGTTCCATGAGCAATACCCTCGGATCCGACGTAGGGATCGGTGTCGGAGTCGAAGCGATCAGACCCAAAAGGGAAGTGTGCTCTGACTGCAACAGAGCCGAAGATACACCTACCCCCTCGGATCCGATGCGCAGCTCTCGGCTTCGAGAGCTCGGATCCGAAAAGGGATCCGACAAACTCGAGGGCATGGCCGGCGTTGAAGTAGCAACTACTGTCGGCACCGACTCCCTGACTCCTAGACTACTCGGATCCGACGTTGGCTCCGAAACCCGATAATGGATCAGAGAAGGAGCTATGGGGGCAAAAAATGGGGCCGAGCTCCCCCCCAGAGGGGGGGCGGCAGGAGCACTCCCATTTGCATCTGGGCTTGTAGGAAGCGATGCATCATCCGGTCCATGTCAGCATCTGAAAGGCTTCATGTCGACCTAGAAGAGGCCGCCGAAGCTGGCCGGGAAGGCCGCCATGATGACCTTGAAGATGGCCGGGGCTCCTCCTCCGGCTCCAGTGAGAAACGTAGGGAATGGAGCCGAGAGGGGGAAGACCCGGTAATCTTCAGGGGAGAAGAGAGCTGTTCAGCCGGCGGGGCCGACGGGGCAGAGTCGGCCTGCCGCTTGTGGCTCCTATGTTTCTCTCTATCCCTATCTCTCTCTCTCTCTTTCTCCCTCTCTCTCTCCTCTCTTTTCTCTTAGCCTCCTTCTCTCCCTGGGAAATGATGGGAGGTTGAGTCCCAGCCAGGGGAGATAGCACAGCTGGCTGAACAGCCGCAGCCACAGCTGGAGCCACTGAGGGAGAGGAGGAAGAAGCAGAATCCGCGGGCAAAAGACCAGCCAGGATCAACTTGTTCCTCCTATCCCTCACAGCCCGGGGGTTAAAGGCTGTGCAGATATGGCAGCCCAATGACAAATGTGCTACCCCAAGCAAAGAATGCACTGAGTGTGGCCATCGGCTGAGGAGAGCTTATGGCCACACTCAGAGCACTTTCGGAAAATGGCCTTAGGGCCTTCGGCCATAACAAAAACCACAACCACACACACTGACACACAAGAATAAGGGGAAGGGTGAATATACTAAAATTAAGCTAAGCTAATAGGTTTCAACTAAACACAAACACACACCTCTCTAATTTTACCAAAAAGTCAAGTATTTGACAAATACTCACAACCTAACCGCCAGGAGTTCGTAACTCGTGCTTGTTAAAGCCGCAGCAAACAAAATCTGGGGACTGGAAGGAGGTAGCAGGGTGTTATCGGTAAGGGGAAGGAGCTACGGGCTCGGATCTTTAGCTTGGAAAGCTGCCGGCTTGGATCCAGGTTGGATCCGATACCCACAGGTTGCTGATCAAATAAAGTTAACTATTTCAGATACAGCGTTTGCTATTTTAAGCATTTGCTGAAATAATACAGACCCAAAGGTTTTGGGTGGAATGAGGGGCAGTAAAGTTTGTAGGGAGAGCATCCTGAAGTAAAATAAAGAAGTTGCAGAGTTCCACGACAGATTTACCTTTTATTTATACAAAAAGAAAGTAAGCGCTTTCGCGATCTACCCAGATCGCTTCTACCAGAGCATCCTGAAGGATGGAACTTTTAGGAACAGGTTTAGACAAGATACGTCCAGGATTGGCCTCCAAGGACCATCCTTTTTGGAGACTAGGAAAAGGCGTGAATGAAGCCTTTTCCTTCCTGTCCTGAGGGGACTGGCTCTATAGTTTCTAGAGTCAGGAGTTCTTTCAATATGAGAGGAAATAAATGTAGCTGGTCTCTTGGAGGGAATGGAATTCTCTTTGGCTTTTCCTTCCAAGATAGGAAATATCCTTTTTGGATAATGGAAAGCACCCAAGAATCCAAGGTAATTGCTTTCCAGAAGGGGAGACACTGGGTAAGGCGGGCGGACAGAGAGAGCTGATCCAGGCAGTCACTCTGAAGTGGAACCTCCTCGGTCAGGAAAAGGCTGCTTGGCAGGTCCCTGGGAATTAGGAGGTCTGGAGTAAGGCAATCTCCTGGACCCTTTACGAGGTCTAGAGGAGAAAGGGTGAGATGTAGATGGAGTTCTTCTTACAAAAGAAGTCTTAGTAGGGTAGTTCCTGTAGTATCTGGGGAAGGGAGACACCAACAAGTGATTGATGTCTTGAAACTCTTTACTTTTCTCTTGTAAGTTTTTGAAAAGTTCTGCGGAATTCTTACCAAATAAGAGGTTGTGGTCTAGAGGAGCATCCATTATCTTAGATTTAAAGTCCTCTGGTAGAGGTTGGAGATGTAGCCAGGAATAGCTACATAAGACAGATGCAGATGCAGCAGACCTGAATGATGCTTCTGCTGCATCATAACTGCACTTAATCGAGTGTCTGGCTACTTGAGTAGCTAATGACAGTTTAGATGCAATGTCATTCTTTGTGGGACAGGCAGGGGTAGAGGCTAGCAAGGTGGAGGCCTGTGAAACAAGGTCTAAGGCATATTTTACAATATGTGTTTGGTAATTTATAGCCCTAAAGGCTAAAGTGGAGGAGCTATATACCTCTTTACCCATTCTGTCCATGGTTTTGCTATCCTTGACTGTGGGCAAAAAGGAAGCAGAGGGTAACTGCCTGGATTGTCTGTTTGGACACACAGCAAGGACTGCAGGGTCAGCCATGGGAGGTTTCACTAGAAACTTCTGTTCATCTGGAACTTTATAAAATCTATCTGGCCTTTTCGGGGCAGGTGGCTGAGATTCTGGATTCTTGGAGGCAGAATTAAAGACATCCAGTAAGGCTGGTAGAACTGGTGGAATAGATGAGGGAGAGGGAGATTCTAATTGCAGAAGCTCATAATATATTTTCTGGGCATCTGCCATCAAGGTAGTATCCCACTTGAAGTACTCTTTTATTTTTGTGATGGTTTCCCCAAAGGAAATATCCTCTGGAGGGAATCACCCTCAATAGAGTCTTTGTCTGGGGAGTAAGAGTCCACAGGAGAAGCAATTTCAGACGCATAAAAAACAGATTCCTAAGAAGAGGAATCATATTGTTCAGGTTCTTCTTCTTCTCTCTGCTGAGTAGTGATTCAAGGGAAGGAAGAAGCAGAGACTGGCCTAGGGCTCAGCTCTGGAATGTCTGTAGGTGTAGGGCCATAAAGGCCTGCAACAAGGAATTGGTGAATGTCTGCCATCTGGAGTAGCTTGAGGCATGCGGCTCAAGTGTTGGGGTTGGCTTAGGAATGGGCCCAGGAACAGAGGTCTGGGCTGGGGCAGAAGGAGTCTCGGTTGGCCGACCAAGTACCGGTTCTCCCTTGACATCAGTAGAGGCTGGCGTCTGGGTAGACTCCGTTGATATGCTCTCTCTAACTGCAGTAATGGCCTCTTCCAGGGAATCCGTTGAAGCTGACGGAAGAATCAGCTGTCCCTCTGCCCCTAAATCGGTAGTTGGCGGGATGTCCAATAGTGAAGCGGCAACAGGAGTAGGCCTGGAAATCTTGGCCTTCTTCCTCGGTTGCTCGGATTGGGTGGCCAACTTGGGATCCACCCTGCGAGCAAAGTGTTTCAATCTTTGATTCTCAAGATACAAGTTTAAAGCTGCCAGACGGCTGAGAAGGGTTTTTGGTATGAACGAGTGACAAATGGAGCAGGCCTTATGGTCATGCTCCTCACCTAAGCAAAACACACACTTGTGTGAATCCTTATACAGTATCTGATGCCCACAATTACATTTGCTCTTTTTCTCAGCCTGGCTAAATAGCAGAAACAAAACCTACAGCAACCAAGCTCAAGTAGTAAGAAAAACGAAAACCCCAACGGGAGTACTTATCCTTTTTGAAGTCTTCGGACTAAGGAGCAAAACGAAGTGTATGTGGTTTGTGGCTGAAAAGCTCTGGGGGTCTGTGTGTGCAGACGTCACATTTACAGTCCCTGGTTTATGGCCCTATGTGTGACGTCCCACGCACCTACAGCAGCCAGGCTTAAGCTTTTGTATAGGAGCAGATATCAGATCACCTGAGGGCTGGAAATCCCACAGTATGAATACTGCAACATAGGAACAGAAGGACATTTCCAGGTTTCCCCCAACAGTAAAAAGAAAAAAAGAACCCAACAGGGCACTTATCTGATGGCTAGGTATTCAGCACAGCAAATGGTGTTTAGACCGATGAGAGATGATGGCATTTGGACTGGGCAGCAAAGAAGTTCTGGGTAACTGTGTCCATACATCACATTTATACCCTACATCTTGTGAGGGGAGCATACTTCTAATATACGGCGCATACAAGATCTAAAGGCTTTGGTATACTGGCCAGATGTTGAGGTATCCTTGGCAGGAGATCTCTAAGGTGAAGAATACTGCAACAGTGATATACAAGGACATCGAAGGAAATCTTAACAGAACAAGGTACACCATTCACACCCAATATCATAAGGCACCTGTATCAAATCCTTCAAGTAAAGTGACTAAGAACCATGGCGTATCACCCACAAACTGAGGGGTTGGTGGTGTTTTCTAAGTGAGCCTTAAAATATTATGTTAAGGAAGATTAAGAGAGATCATGAAGACTGGTACCAACTGTTGACCTACTTAATGTTCTTAGTTTGAAAAGTAACTCAAGCCTCTGTGGGGTTCAGTCACTTTGAGCGGTTATATGGCTCAAGGCTCAGAGGACTTTGGATATAATGAAAGAAACACATGAGAAAGAGAAGACACCTTTTGAAAATATTATACAGTATTACATGGATCTGGAAGAAAGACTTGAAAAAAATGATGATCATTGTGTTGGAGCACTTGGACAGGGTAGAAGTGAGCCACTAAGGAGTCTACAGATGAAACACCCAAAATAGGGGATTCCAGATGGGAGACCAATTTTGTGTTCTGGCCTTAACTGTGAACAAATTCCTGGCCAAGTAATAAGGATCCCATGAGATAATCAACTTAGTAAATTAGGTGAATTATAAAATGACAAACAGTAAAGAGATATACCGAGAAAATTTACCATGGCCCTGGAAAAAAACAGAAGTGTAATAAACACAGTAGCTGAGGTCACAGACTATGAACAAGAGAAGCAAATGTTTTCCACCCCCCACCCCCACCCAAGATGTGTTGGCAAAGCCCACTCTAACCCTCAAATGTAGCTGAATCAAGAGTTCCTTCAAGGAACAAAGACATTTTTTTCAGAGTTGCCAGGAAAGACAAATCTTTTAAAATATCACATAGAGAGAGAATTTAGGGGAAAAGGTTAATCTAAGTCCCTACATGGTACACAGAGTTCAGAAATAGATAGAAAGATTAAGAAAATGCTGATGTTAGGAGTGATTTATTACTGGCAGATTCCCTTAACTGACAAGGCAAATGAGAAGACTATGTTTTCTGTGGTCGACAGACTAGGACTATTTCAATATACATTCCCAGAGCCATAACAAGGGCTGAGTGAATGGAATGGCTCCCCATATGCAAGCTGTGTGTGTGTGTGTGTGTGGGGGGGGGGGGTGATTGGCAGGTTGGATGGTGAGGGAGTACTATACTTATAACACTTATTGAAACCATGAGAACATTGCAGTTTTATAAAGAATGCCAAAACTGCATTTGCAGTCATGCCCAAACCATTAAAGTGCTCAGTATAGTGATTTAACCATGTGAATGCCCAAATATAACGGAAGTTTGATGAGTCTGTGCCAAAGCCTAAGTTTCAGGAATATTTGGTTAGGATGGAGTAGCTTTTACATGGGAGAACTCACTACAGTTTAGTAATAAGAGCCGGTCTATTTCAGCTTAATAGCTGGATTTTATGTGTACCAAGTCAGCGTTACCCTGAACCTTCTTCAAGACAGGGTATGGCAAACATGGTTTGAGAGAATCTATACTGGAATCTGTGGCATGTGAGGAGTATTGGAGAGACTGTCTGAGGAAACAGCAGCCAGGTTCAAGGTGGGAGTCCAGTGACAGTCCATAGGTGTCCGTGGAAGTCCTGGTAACAGAAACTATTGTGTCAGCATACTTGGGAATATCCTCTGGACTTTTATTAGTAATGTTTGTGTTTTATTTATTTACTGCCATTTGTTAACCGGGTTGGTCCACGTCAGTCAAAGGCCCATTTTCAGTGGAAACCCGAGAAGAAAAGCTCCATGTCTTTTATATTCTGGGGAGGGACTTTTGTATTGAAAGACTGTGTTTCAATATACTCACTGGAGGGTGCAACTTCAAAAGACTTTACTTTGAGCACTGAGACAAATAGTGTACATGTGTTAAATACAACCACTAACATGGATCAGGGACAGAATTGTTTAGTTTACTACAACTATCCTGTTTTACTTACCATTCACATTACGGCAAAAGTCAGTATATTTTTATGTTCAACCTATAAAAACCTACTATTTGGAGAAAAACTGGACAGGCTGACTGCCTGAAAATATCATAATAAATTAGACTCTACCTTAAATGCATAACATTCATAGGTTCACAGGTAAGAACTAGGCAATCAGCCATCTCCAAAAGTTTTTAGGCCTTAGGGAGGCCATATATAGTGATAAGCAGTCAAATACTGTAGTCACTTATTCAAATATATGTTTTCCAGTCCTGCTAGCCAGAATGAACAAATCTTATCCTCATCCTAGCATACACTGTTAGTCTTATGTTTATAACCAGTTCTACAACTTTTCCACTGTAGTACACCATGTGTCTTTTAAAATATATTATTCACCTGTCTTATTCTCTCTCTCTCATTACTTATTTCCCAACATTCATTTTCCCACTACACAATCACATTTATACCCTATTCTTAGCTACCCTCCACAATCTCCTTTTTTCCACCTCATATCATACCTATTCTCTATTCTTACCCCTCCTCCACTATTTTCCCTATGTCATTTTAAGTGCAGTCTCTACTTATCAGTGTTCTTCCATTCATATACCCTTCCTACTCCTTATGACTTTATCAAACCCATGCTCCTCTCCTCTCAATGTTCAGCTACCTCACAATCATTAAAGCTGACAGATGTTCTAATCTACTGCAGTCTTACGTCTATTACTGCTGATTACATCCCAGTACCATATCCACATATAAACTAACTACCCTTCATTTACACTCACTCAACAAAAATACTGATACAGTGTTTTCTCTCAACTCTTGACCTTCTGTTCTCTCACTCCACACATCCTTAATGCCATTACTTTCCTTTTAGACCTACATCTTCCTAAACTTCCCTTCCTTAATAACAGATGCTTCATGTCCATGCTTTCTATCATTAATGAAACCTTCACAACTCTTATCAAACTTCACATCCAACTACTCTAAAAATATTATCTGCATACTTTACTCTCAACTGACTATTACAAGAATTACCAAATTATCTGCTGAAATACCAAATTATCTGTTGAAATTCATTCGAATAATATTTATGCTACTAATCAGGGCTAATTATTAGTTATGTACTTATCATAACTTGGTATCTGTGTTGTTTTCTTTCATTCCTCCTCACGAATGGGTTTACGGATCCATCCTCGGATCCGAGTTGGCCACATTTCTTCAGACTCGGATCCATGTCTTGAGCTCCTCCCACTGCACACAATACCCTGCACTCTAACCAACCCCCTCAGATCGCGTTTGCTGCTCATAGATAATAGAGAGCAAAAAAAGGTAGAAGGAATTTTAAATATACACGTGTGTGTGTGTGTGTGTGTGTGTGTGTGTGTGTGTGTGTGTGTGTGTGTGTGTATGTATGTATGTATGTATGTATTTATGTATGTAGGTGTGCACGCGCGCGTGTGTCTCCATAACCAGAGGCTCAATAACCCCAGGAACCACAGTTCTCAAAAAAATAATTGTCTCTGGGTCATCTAGAGTGTCAGGAAGGGGGGATGGCAGGGTGGGAAGGTGAGGAGGAATGAAAGAAGACAACACAGACACCAAGTTATGGTAAGTACATAACTAATAAATCTGATGTCTCTTTCATTCCTCCTCACGGATGAGTCCCCAACTATACAACCCCTGGGTACTCTCAAGGAAGGATATGTTGGAGCATAGCCAAAACGAACGAAGCCCTGCTCCAAGAAACAAAATCCAGTTTATAACATGATACAAACATGTGAGCCTTAGACCAAGTAGCTGCAGCACAGATATCATCTAATGAAGACCTGGAAGAAAAGGCAGATGAGGTGGACATAGACCTGATTGAGTGGGCCTTAGGAGGACAAGGTAAGCTGCAATCCATTTTTATTATAAATGAAGGAGATACAGTCTGCAATACATTTGGCGATAGTAACCTTTGAAAATGCCTGACCTAGATGGTTAGCAGAGAAAGAAACAAATAACTGGTATGACTTTCAAAAGAACTTAGTCCTGTGTAAGTAAAAAACATAACTGTCTGCGAATATCTAACAAATGCAACAATCGTTCACCATCATTACAGAAATTAGGAAAAAAGACTGGTAGTTGGACAGCCTGGTTAAGAATGGTCTCAGTAGCTACCTTGGTCATAAAAAAGGGATTTGTACAAAGGGACACTACCCATGTGGAAAATTATGTAAGGTGAAGATAAGGCCTGAATTTCAGTTATTCTCTTAGTTGAGGTAATGGCAACAAGGAGAACGGTGTTCCCTGAAAGGAACTTTAGGTCACAGTCACCCACTAATTCAAAGAGTTTTTGAGTTAAGCTCTGCAAAACCACAGTGAGATCCCATGGTTGAGAGACATCCTTTACTGGAATCCTGAGAAGAAAAACCTCATTCAAGAAGGCCTTGCATAGTTTGGAACCTGAAGGGCAATTGAGAACGCTGCCTGAATGAAAATTAGAGATAGCCGCTAACTGGAGTTTGATGATGGAGGAGCTAGCTCCTTCTTTGAAAACACATGCCAGGACATGCAGAATATCAGCAATAGTTTGATGATGGAGAAGCTAGCTCCTTCTTTGAAAACACATGCTAGAAAATGCAGAATATCAGCAATAGGGGCCAACAAAGGATCAATGTTTTCTTTGGAGGTCCAGAAGACAAATTTCTTCCATTTGCTCCCGTAAACCTTCTTAGTAACTGATCTTTGGGAATCTAAAATAATATCTCAGACTGGGGAAGCAAGCCTGGACCTTTGAATAATCACTGGAAGTGGAGAAACCAAGCGATCAATTTCAGGGACATCAGACTGGTGTGATAAACTTCTATGGGGTGATAAGGGAGATCATGTTTGGGTTCCAGAATCCATGGAGAATACTTCATGTGAGACCAGAGGATGGGGAACCAAATTTGACGAGGCCTTAAGGGGGCAATGAGGATTACTGAGGACTTCAGACATTTTGCTTTCTGGAGAAACTTTGGGATCAACGGCAGTGGGGGATGAGCATAGAGGAGACCGGGGGCCAATCATGAACCAGAGCATCCCTTGGGGACTCCCTCAAAGTGAGGATCAGAGTGAAATAGTTGCTGCACTTGTTGTTCTGGGGGGAAGCAAATAGATTGCAGCAAGGTTGGCCCCAATGGCTGAAAATCAAGTCTGCTACTGATTGATTGAGGACCACTCATAAGGGGTCAGAATGGACCTGCTGAGCTTGTCTGCCAGGAAGTTGGATTTCCCTGGCATGCGTGTTGCAGAAAGTGGTCCAAAGACATCGGCCATTCCCAAACCCTCATGGCCTCTTTGCACAGCGGGTAAGAACGGGTTCCTCCTTGTTTGCTGATGTACCACACCACCGACATGTTGTTTGTCTGAATCACAATCATTCCTAGAGGACAGCTCTCATCTCCAGAACATTGATATGCAGTTTGGCATCTATGTGTGTCCATGTGCCATGGACCATCTTTCCCATGTAACGGTCCCCCACCCCAACTGGGAAGCATCCGTGGTTACCATGGCAGAAGGGGATGGGAGAAGGAAGGGCCTGCCTAATGTCCAATTCATCTGACAGTAACCACCATTGAAGATGCCTTCTGCAAACAGGAGTTAGCTTGATAGAAGCAGACACAGGCTGGTAGAGTATAGCCTACTGAGCAGCCAGAGTCCATTGAAGGACTCGCACAAAATATCTTCAAAAAGGAACTAGTGGGATGGGAGCCACCACAGAACCTAGAGCTTGGAGAATTAGCCTTGACGGGGGAGAAGCTACATTCAACACTGTTTGTACATGATCTCTCTTGGGATGTGATGAACACCAGTCAATCTGACTGACTGTGTCCAAGATAGCTCCATTGAACTCTAAAGTCTGTGCAGGGGAAAGATTTGACTTTGCCAAATTTATAATAATCCCTAGATGGTTGGCAAGATTGAAGAAGTAATCCTTGGCCTGTATTAGCTGATGCTTGGTTGGGGCAGTAAAGAGCCAGTCATCCAAGTAAGGGAACACCCAGAATCCCTGCAGTCTGAGGTGAGCTGCGACTACTGCCATGCATTTGGTAAACACCCTGGGAGCTGTGGTGAGTCCAAAGGGCAGAGCCCTGAATTGAAAGGGACTGGCCCCCAGCCGGATGTGCAGATGATTCCTGGAGCACCTGTCTATTCTGATGTGATAGTATGCATGCTTTAAGTACACAGAGCACATCCAATCATCCTTTGGCAGCAGCAGAAGATAGGACTGAACCGTCATCATGCATAACTTTGCTTACTTTACGAGCAAGTTTAACTTGCTTAAATCCAGAATGGATTGCAGGTCCCTGTTTTTCTTTGGCACTAAAAAGAAGCAAGAGTAATTTCTGAATCTTCTTTGTGTGGTCGGGTCCCCATGGATGACTCTTTTTTTGCAGTAGGCTTAGAATTGCTGCAACTGCGAATTCCCTTTGATTGGATAGAACATCGGGGAGCCTCTCTGACCTCTCCAGTGGAGAATTTTGAAAGGGGATAATGTAGCCTTTGGATATAATCTCTAGTACCCACTTGTTTCGTTTTATATCAGTCCAGGCGGTAGGGTGTAGACAGAAGTGACCCCCGACTGCCTCTAGAGATAAGCAGTCAGGCAGCACTACAGGAGCACTGAAAGGGCCTATCAGAGAAGGGTTCCCTGAAGGACTGATTCTGTGGACCCCCTCTGCCTCTGGGGCAGCATCTCCTACTGAAACTTCCTCCTCTACCCCTAGAGGAAGAATCCCCACAATGATCTTGGAAAGACCCCTGGGATTTATGGAACCAGGTTTTCCTTCCATAGTGCTGATTTCTACAAGGGCACCGTGGAGTGGAGAACTTAACCCCGACAGCAGACAAAGTCTTCCCTCTTGTTTGCTGTGGGTTAGGGTCTCTTTGACTGATGGACAGAAGAGTGAGGATCCATCGAAGGCAGCATTAACAAAGGATGCCTTAAAGGGTTCTGTGAAATCACAAAGCCTCATCCAGGCATGACTCCAAATAGCAATGCCTGAGCTACCTGCCTGACAGGCGTCTTCCATGGAATGGAAAAGTAGCCTTATGGAAGAGTTGGACACGAACGGAAGAGTAGCCAGTCAGCGGGGTAGACTTTCTTAAAGTCTTCCGGCAACATGGTCTCTGCCAGAGAGTCTGATAGCTCTTTCCCCAGGTCCCCCTGCAAGTGAGTAAAATCTGCCAGGTAGTTCAATGTCCTCAGCGAGAAGGTGGCAGAGGCGCAAACACACCCAAACATGTCCATCTCTCTGGTCTCCCCACTAGCTCCTTTTTGGTAGTTGCTGCCACAACTATGGCATCCACTGGAATACCCTTATTCCAATAAGGTCTATCTTTGGGGGGGGGGGCAAAAATTTGTCGGGCACTTGGGGATCAGTTCGACTGAGCCTGTCTCCTTCCAGGCCCGGTTGGACACCAAATCCACTAACTTGTTGCCAGGGGAGCCACCCAGGATGTAGATGGGCCCATCCCAAAGGCCTCCAAACATACAGACTCTTCAGAGAAGGGAGGTTGGCTGGCCAACCACCTCTCTGCTGCAGAATATCTAAAATACCTCTGAAGGAGATTTCCTCCTGTGGTGATCTGGGGGATTGCTCCCCTTCATCAAACTCCATATCCTCAGTGATGGACTCTAAAGCGGAATCAATGTGCCTCCTTTTGGATGTCCTCTTACGAGGAATCTCCTTTGTGGGGTGATCAGGGGAGGTCTCAGAAGAGGAGGGGGCTCCCTCTAGGAAAAGTGTTTGAAGACCAGTCTGTACATGTTGACTTGGGACAGGAATGACAGGTTCAAGTCTCTGATCCAAAGGAAGTCAGCAGGATGGATCACGGCTCATAGGGACCGGATCCCTGTGGGTACAGAAAGCCCTTTCTACCACTGGGAACACCAAACATCCTGGATAATCCTTCCTCAACTCCACCAGAGCCGAGGCTACAAAAGAGGAGAAGGCTGGAATCCTCAAGCCCTGGGTCCCTAGCAGAATCGGACCTGAACTGTCCAGCACCAAATCACCAAGAGGAAGAGATAGCTCTGACAATGTAGGAGCCGATCCCCTCCCCCTCGGATCCGACAGGGACATCCCAGATCTGAGACGTGCTATGATCCGATGACTAGGAACCAAGGAAGTCAAGGCAATGGTCAGAGTGGAGGAAAGCAGGCTCCATACACTCTACTCCAGATCCTTCGATCGGCCTTGACCCTGTGGCTTTAAAGCTGAAGGATGGATCAGAGAAGGAGACTGAACATGAAGGGAGAGACTCATAGAACCCATAGGGGACAGAGCCTAGAAGACCTCCCAGCTGGATCTGAGTTTTGAGGATCTTCCTGATCATCCTGTCCAAGTTGGCCTCCAAAAGACTCCTGGAAGATCTGGGGGAAGCTACAGAGGGGGGTCTGGAGTGCCTGGAGGGAGTCTGCTGTACACCAGGGAGCAGACCTGACTTGAACCCTAGCACCGGTGTTAGGCCCCTCACTTTTCGATCCATAGGCTTAGGATCTGAAGAGGAGGGGCAGCAGTATCAGGTCAGCTGGTAATCACCACAGACACAGATGGATCCGCTGGAGCTGAAGTAGACCTGTGATCCAAAGACATTGGATCTGAAGGCCTCCCAACCTTAGCAGGAGGCTCCAAAGATGCTCTCTAAGACTTGTGAGGGCAGTTCTTGGAGTCAGAGGCTCCTGTGTGGCTCTTAAGAGGAAGTTGAGCCCCTGGAGAGGAAGTGGGCAAAAGGCCCTTCAAAATCAACTTGTTTCTGCAGTCAGCTATAGCTCTAGGGTTAAAGCTTTCACAAATAGAGCAGGCTGACCACAGATGCTGTGCACTCAAGCAGGAAACACATAAGGAGTGTGCATCAGAATGTGGAAATTTACGTCTGCATTCTGAGCACCATTTAAACCCAGAGGGTTTGTCAGCCATCAAAAAAGAAAAACTTTCCACACTCACACAACAAACAGACCCTGGAAGAAACCCAACCAGCAGAAAACTAAAAAAGAAAGAAAAAAAGAGTTGTTTAATGAAAGAGAAAAGTAGAAATTAAAACCCCACCAACCTACAATACTTTGGACCAGTTTTCAACATAAAGAGTGCTAACACAGCAGCTGTAAGCCTAACCAATACTCTATTAGAATGCCAAGAAACTCTTTCAATTAATTTCGAGGTTTTACAAATCCAACACAGCATTAAGGATAACAAAAGAACTGAAAGCCTGTCTTTCCCTCAGTGATGAAGCTTGGTACAAATGGGATAAACTATAAAACAAAAAAGCACTGTTCCACACTGCAAAAAGTTCAAATGGAAGTACTTTATTACCCGACTTACAATAATTTATAACCAGAGTAAGCCCTTTCATCATCTTGACCCTCATAATTAATACCAAAAAAAACATGATGCCATTAAAAATGGACAAACTCAAAAATTAAAAATTCATTACCCTCATGATAAAAACATACAAAATATTATTGTAAATATCAGGTAAAATCGTCTTAGCCATTATGAAATTATTTTTGCTAGATTTTTTAAAACATGTTTTAAATTAAAGTGGTTGTTAATACCTAATGAATTCATAGCATAAAGTTTAATTTGCAGTTGTATTTTTTAATATCTCCTATTAGCTCATTACAGCCAAATAAAGTCTCCAGGCACTTCTGCAGTTGTAGCCTACTGACGCCTCTAGATGTCAAAATATTGCTTTTCATATTTCACTAATAACTCCACAACCATGCTACATACAAGGTATTACAAGATTTTATCTTAAAGCTTACACAACGGCAGACACAATTGTATTGATATTTGACATCTGTCCACTGTAGATAAAGATAAATTGAATATTATTTGTATGCTATTTATATTGTAATAACTCTCATACCTGTCTAAATATCTCAACAATCAAATTACTTAGACAGAACTGCTTGGCCGGATATGAAAGCTCACAACTGAATGAAGAAAATGCTGCCAGCAGTGTGCGTGTTTCTGGAATGGTTACTGAGATATTGTAAACTGTGGCTTACAAAATTCTGTTTAAGACTTTGAATTGAATGAATGCAAACATTGCAAAGGTTACTTCATGTTAAATAGTTTTCAAATAGCACTGGTTCTAGAGTTATGAACATTTATTTGAATTGTGAGAAGAAAATTAAAAGTTATGTACTCACCATAACTAGGCATCTGTGTTGTCCATTTTCATTCTTCCTCAATGGATGGGTTCGGATCCGATCCTCGGATCCGACTCGGCTGCATATTCCAGACTTTGTATCCAGCTCTTGAGCTCCTCCCTGTACCCATATTGCACTGTTCCATTCACATTACCTCAGACATATAACCTTATAGCTAAATAGAGACAGGTATAGCTGACAGAGAAAGGAAGAGCTCAAACCCAGAAATACAATCCTACACATCTCTCCAGAAAAGATGAATGGAAGATGAATGGGAGGGAAGCTGAAGACAATGAAACTAGACAATACAGATGCCTAATTATAGAGTTATGGATAATACATAAATTTTAAATCTGATGTTGTCCTTTTCATTCTTCCTCAACACATAAGACAGAATCCCCAGCTATGTTGATCTTGGGTATCCTTCATGGAAGGATATTCTGTGGTACTGCCGAACCAAATGTGGTTTTGTTTCTAGATCTACTATCCAATTTGTAATGAATAAGAAGGGTATGAGCATTAGACCATGTAATTGTGGTGCAAATATCATCAGTAGATTTCTTGACCAAAAATTAGATGAAGCAGACATGGATCTGATTGAATGAGCCTTGGGAGGTTTAGGTAAGGTCATGCCTTGTTGAGAATACATCCAAGAAATACAGTCTGTAATCCATTTGGCTAGACTGACTTTAGAGATTGGGCAACCCAGCCTTTATGGTGAAAAAGAGACAAAAGACTCGATCTGACTTTCTAATTTGTTTTGTTCTGTGAAGATAAAAATGTAACTGCATACATCAAAGAGATGTAGCATGTACTCTCCTTTATTTGAAAAATTTGGAAAGAAGCCTGGTAAGTAAATGGATTGGTTAGTGTTATTTTCAGAAGCCACTTTAGGTAAAAAAAAAAAAAAAGGTTTGTCTGTAAGGTAACCCTATCTTTATGAAAAATTATGTAAGGTGTTTGAAGAAAAAGCCTGGAGCTCACATATTCTCTTTGCAGAAGTAATGGTTACTAAGAAGACTTTCCATGAAAGGAATTTTAAATCAGTTTTAGCTGAAGGTTCAAAACGCACAACTGTCAGATCCCAAGGAGGTGAGGGATTCTACATATGGGGCCTTAGAAGAAAAATACCTTTCGGAAAAGCCTTACATACTTTGGACAAAGCCAACATATAATTTCTGTCTCCTGTGTGAAAATTAGAAATTGCTGCCAGATGAAATTTAATTGTAGAGAAACTTGCTCCTTTAAAAAGAGTTGACAAAAATTGAAGTATAGCAGAAACTGGAACAGAAAAAGGGCTGAGCTCATCATTCAAAGCCCAAAGGGAGAATCTTTTCCACTTGCTCTTGTATACTTTTTTGGTAGGGGAAGCCAAAATAATGTCACGTAGTGTGGAAGACAGTCTGGCCTGTCTAACCATTACTGGAAGTGGAGAAACCATGCAGTTCATTTGAGGGCCTGTATGTTGGGATATTGGATCCCTGAAGGATGAAAGAGGAGATCTGGAATTGGCTCCGGTACCCATGGAGGATAATGAAGGTGAGACCATAGTAAGGGGAACCATACTTGCCGAGGCCAGAAAAGGGTAATGAGGATTTCTGAGCTCTTCAGCCAACTTGCTTTTGAATGAAATTTGGGAATCAATGGAGAGGAGAATAAGCATAAAGGAGCCTGATGGCTAAGTGTGGAGTACAGCATCTCTCAGTGACCCCCCCCCCGGGGGATAAGAGCAAAGTACCTGATGCACTTCTTGTGATGAGTTGCAAAGTGGTCTCAGGATGGTTGGCCCCAACAACTTAATATCATTTCTACTACAAACTGATCAAGAGACCACTCATGATGCACCAAAATGGACCTGCTTAGTTTGTCATTAGTACGTCGGTTTCCCTGAAATGTGTGTTGTAATGATAAAGCAGTCTGATGAGATCGCCCATTCCCACACTCTCATGGCCTAACTGCAGAGGGAATAAGATCAAGTTCCTCCTTGCTTGTTGATATACCAGACTACAGACATGTTGTCGGTCTAAACTGTAATAGTCCCTAGGTGAAGAGCAACTTGAAATGCCTGGAATGCAAGTAGGGCTGCTCTCATCTCTATAAAATTGATATGCAAACTGGTCTCTAGGGTGGACCACATGCATTGGCTGCTTCTTCCCAAAAAAAGTCCCAGTACTCCATTGAGAAGCCTCCGCAGTCACTGTGACCATTGAGGGTGGTAGAACAAAAGGTCGTCCTAGATGAATATTGTCTGATTAGATCCACCAATGCATGTGTAATTTGCAAACTGAACTAAGCTTGGCTGAAAAACATAGGGGTTGATACAGAATAGACCACTGCACAACTAAAGTCCATTGCAGAGCACGCATAAAGAAACGTGCCAAAGGAAATAATACAACGGATGCTGCTATGGAACATAGTGTTTGAAGTACTGATCTTGCTGAAGCAGATAGTTGAGAAGGCAGAAGATTAACCTGACTTTTGATAATGGAAATGCCATAAGGAGGTAGAGATGCTACCTGTGTTGTCATATCCAGAAATGTACCAATGAACTCCAGGCTATGGACTGGTGTTAAGTTTGATTTGGCATAGTTTACTGTTATACCCAACAATTTGCAAATCTGGAGCAAATTGTCCCTGGCATGCAGAAGGAGATGCTTGGAGGGGCGGTGAGGAGCCAGTTGTCTAGGTATGGAAACACTCAGAATCCTTTTAGTCTCAAGTGAGCTGCCACTACTGCCATACTTTTGGTAAACATACTGGGGGCTGTGGTGAGTCCAAAGGGCAGGGTTCTGAATTGGGAATGACCAACTCTCAGCCTAAAGCATAAGTGTCTTCAAGAGCATCTGTCTAGTTTGATATGATAGTACATGTCCTAAAGATCTACCGAGCACATCCAATCGTCCTTGTGAAAAATGGGTAATTGACTGCACAATGACCATTTGGAACTTTGATTTCTTCACATACTGATTCAAATTGCTTAGATCCACAATGGGCCTGAGGTCTTCTGTTTTTGTGGGCACTAAAAAGAAGTGTGAAAAAGTTCTGAATCCTATTTGGTCTGGTGGGACCTTTTGGACAACTCTTTTTCTAGCAGAGTTTGGATTTCTTGTGCTGCTGCCTTCCTCTGACTGGGTGCAAAATCTGGAAGTTTCTTTCTTTTGGAGGAAGGGAGTAGGAAAAATTATATATAATAACCTCTGGATATTACTCTTAGCACCCTTGAATCTTATGCTATATTTACCCAGGTGTCTGGGTGCATGGACAATCGTTCCCCGACTTCCTCCAGAGATGGACAGTCAAACAGCACTTCAGGACTACTGGAAGGGTCTGTCTGGAAAAGAATCCCTGAAATCCTGATTCTGCAGGCCTCCTCTGCCTCTAGAGCAACATCTTCCATTATAATTTCCTCCTCTGCTTCTGGAGGAATTATTACCATGCAGGTTTTGGAAAGGTGCCTGAGATTTTCAGAGCCACATCTTCTTACCACCTCTCTGATTCCTAGAAAAAGGTTCATTGAGGGGTAGAAAACTTGATTTCCATGGCAGACAGACTTCATCTAGTTCACTGTGGGTAAGTTGTCTCTTTTACTGATGGCCCAAACAAGGAAGTGCCATAGAATGCAGCGTTAATAAAGGCCATCTTAAAAGGTTCCGCAAAGTTGTATAGCCACATCAAGGAATGTCTCCTTGAGGCAATACCTGAACCAGCTGCTCATGCGGTTCCTTCAACTGTGTGAGAGATCAACATCATGGAAGTGTTTAATATGGATAAAAGAGTAGCCATTTGCGAGGATGTTTTTTGAAACTCTCTGTAGACATTGACTCTGACAGAGTATTTGATAGCTCTTTGGTCAAATCTTTCTGAAGACTAGTAAAGTGTGCCAGGTAGTTTAATGACCTCAGGGCAGGGGTTGCTGAGGCAAAGACTTGCCTTCCAAATCTGTCCAATGCTTTAGACTCCTTGTTTGGCAGATGGACAGAAGAGCTCTATTCTGCTAGCTCTTTCTTGGTGGCTGCTGCCACAACCATAGATAGCATCAACTGGAAGTCCTTTGCTCCAGTGGGGTCTGTCTATTGGTGGGTCTTTTTGGGGTTGGTTTGACAGTATCCAGTTTCTTCCATGTCCGGTGGAAAAGCAAATCAATAAGGTCATCCACCACAGACCAGAACCAAAATATGATGTTATCTGGTGGTGTTCTAAGGGACACATTTTCATCAAAATTGGTATCCTTCATGAGTGACTCTATCGGAGAGTCAGTGTGTCTCCTTTTGCAAGTTCTCTTCCAATGTACCTCCTCTATGGGATATTCAGGTGAGGTGCCAGAAGAGAGGGGTAGTTCCTCTACTGGAACGAGTTGGACATTTATTGGAACTGGCTGTCCCTGCGGAGTACGTCTGATTGACTCAGAGCTCGGAACCAATGAGAAAAAAGGGGTAGGATCGGAAAAATGAGAAAGTGGTTCTGTGGTGATAGAAAAAGCCCTTTCCACCATCTCAAAAACCGACACAACCAAAGAAGCTTCAAACTGTCCTCTTGGAGCCAAAACTCCCAACAAAGGTAGATCTCAACCATTCATGGATCCAAGCCTTGAGGTGGAACCGGATCCAAACTGTTCAGAGCTGTGGCTCCAATGAAACGGGACAGATCCAACAAAATCAGAGCCAAACCTATCACCTTGTATCCAGCATCGACACTTCAGTTCTGGGACACATTCTGATCCAAGGCTATCAAACCCGAACTGGTCAAGGATATAGTTGGAGTTAAAGAAGAAGCTTTCATTGGTTCCGACAATGGACCTCTTTGGGATTTCAGATCCTCTGACTCTGAAACCACAGGACAGATCAGAGAAGGAGACAGAATGGTCCTGGATGCCACAGTCACACTCTCGGATCTGACAGAGGATGGAGCTGGTAAGACCTCCATCTGGATCTGAGCTCTAAGAAATTTTGCATCATCCACTTCTGATGAACTCCTGGAGGACCTACAAGAAGTGGACGTCAGCCTGGAGTGTTTCTTGGGAGTCTGAAATAACTGAGCAGGCAGGGTGGATGATATGGGTTTAATAAGTAATTCTGGTGTATGGCTTCTCTGAGGTATACCAGGCTTCACATCTGAAGATCTAGGATTTGAAGGTGTTGTAGTAGGGAATGCTGAAATAACAATGGAAACCAAAGCCTTTGAATCATCGGATTTTGGATCTGAAGGTCGGATCTTTGGATCAGATAATGTCAGATCTGAAATTTTTTTGTTTTGGTTGGAGGCTCCAATGAAGACCTTGGGGAAACTGAGAAAAATCCTAATGATCCTTTGAAAAACTAAGAGGGAGGGTGGCTAAAACTAGAGAAATATCTTCTAAGAAAAAAATAATTTTCAAAAACTCAAAAATAACCACTATGACAACTCGAGATATGAACCTGCACCTGTTTGCAATGGCAGCAAATGAGATCTGAGGTAATGGGGATGGAACAGTGCATTATGGGTATAAGGAGGAGCTTGAGTGCTGGATCCAAAGTCTGGAATATGTGGCAGAGTCAGATCTAAGGATTGGATCCGAACCAATACATTGAGGAAGAATGAAAAGGACAACATCAAATATGGTATTTAATACAAATTCAAATCCAATTAAAATATGGTGTTTAATACGAATTAAAATCCAATCATCCATATTGTGAGCTTCAGGTTCTTCAGACTGGGATGTATCCTCACTCACAAGTATTTGTTATACACTGTCCTCTTCCTACAGAAATGTAAGTCTTGTTTTTTGAGGAGTCAATATCATACAGAAAAAGAAACAAAGGCCCTACCTGAGAGGAAGACTCTTGTAATAACCCTTAGTCAATTCTTTCAGTACATAGATCTAGTCTTCTCTTCATCAAAAAGGGGTCAACAGCAGCATGCTTAGACTGTACCTTCTTATCTTTAACAGTATTTTGGAAATCAGAGGAAAAACTGAAAAGACATACAGAAACTTCCCCTTCCAGGCTAGGCCTCTCCGTTTAGCATCCACTCATGAAGGTCTGCCCTGGACCTGCTTAAAGAGTTTGCAAAAGTGTTCAAGTGGGAGAGAATGCAGTCGGCCTCCTCCCACCAAAAAAAAATAAAAATATTGCGTTTTATGACTTCTATCCAAATACTCATAGCTCATCTGCAAAGGGGATAAAATTTGGTCTCACTTTGTTTATGTACTTCATAACAGTAGTGCTGTCTGCTACAATTGTGTCGAGTACCTGAAGTCCACAACTGGTACAGAGCTTTAAGTCACTGATAAGTCCATCATCTCTTTGATATTGATGTGACTCTCTTGAAAGAAAGGATCCATATTCCTTGGACCTTAGTTCTTTGACAGCAAGCTACCCATACAAAGCCTAAGGTATCTGTTGCAGTGCTATGGGCTGACTAAGCATGTACAAAAGGGGTCCTCAGATTGAATTCTACATGCTTGGCAGACCAAATTAATTCCTGAAGCAGACAAGGAATAATAAAAATTTGCTGGTTGAGAGAATACTGGTGTTGACACAAGGCAAGGCCTGAGACACCACTGAAGTTTGCACACAAGAAGCCTGGCAAAATGGACCATGAGGATGGTTACAGCCATGAACACAAGAGTTTTTAGAAACTACCTGGGTGTGGCAGATGTTCATTTTGCTAGACAAAGAATGTAGATTTTGTATTATACTGTTTTTATCTGGAGGGAGAGCAGCTGCCTGAATCTTGATACCTGTTAAGCAGTCTAGAAAATAAATTTTCTGGAAGAAGGAAGAAGGATGAATTTGTTTAAAATGAGACTGATTGCAAGATTCTAGAGAAGGTTTGTGGCAAAGTCCAAGGCCTTTAGAAAGTCTGAAATGGAAATATAGTCCATCAGACAATTGTCCAGAAAAGGTCGGACACAAATTCCTTGGAGTCTGCAGAAAGCTATGACTGCTGCCAGGCACTTTGTAAATATCTTTGGTTATGTAAGAAGTCCAAAGGGTAAATAAATTAACTGACTGTGTAAATCCAAAACAGAAAACCTTAAATATTTCCCATGACATTTGTACACAGGTATGCGCTAATAAGCATAATTTTAGTTCAGAGTAACCAAAGACACATTTGGGAGGAGAAGAGACAAAGGAGTCTGAAGAAACAGCATTTTGAAGGGAGAAACTTTTAGAAAGGTGTTTAATATGAAAAGGTCAAGAACAAGGTTTCAATCTGCTTCTTTCTTTGAGACTAGAAAAATTTTGAATAAAAATCTTTTTCCCACTAGAGAAGAAGCATTCCTTCTATGACTCCTGATAAAAGAAGATTTGAAACAATTGGTGTAATCAGTACTGCTTGGTCTTTTGGAATCTGAGGAATACTTGAGGGGTATTGTTGTGGAATTCCATTGAAGCTAGCAACCTCTTATGATGTTCAACACCCAAGAATAAGAAGCGATTGTGTCACACAAAGGAAAGCAAAGAGAAAGTTTGTCAGGTATTCTGTGTGGGGAGGAGGAGGAAGGGGAAGAGGAAGAAAAAGAAAAGGAGCAGGTGGAAGAAGAAGAAGAAAGAAGGCCAGGATGGAGAAGGGTAAAGGAACAAGACAAGGAAAATCAGGGCTAATCTCTGTTATTGTTGGAACCTTGGAACCCAGACTGATTAGTTTTAGAGCCCCCTTGCCATTTTTTTAACTGACTTTTACACAATTTTTGTTGTTGGTGTTGTTGTTGTTAATTTTCAGTCTGCTTTATAAAGAAAAGACCTGGTTTTAAAGGGTAATTTCTGTCATATCTAGGTACTGGAGAAAGAAGAAGTTGCTTTATGCCTTACATGACTTTAACTCTCTCTTCCAGGTTCTTGAAGACTTCAGCTAAGGGTCTATCAAAAACACAATATCTGAGAAGATGGATATTGACTAACCAGGACTTAATAGCTTTCTGTCATTAAAAAAATGCACTCTCTCATGGCACTCCTAAAAATGGAGAACATCGATATCTGTGCAGTAACTGAGACCTGGTTCAAGGCTCCAGACAGCACCCCTGCAATACCAGGCTACAACTCTTACCACAATTTTCAGCCACCAAACTAGGACCGAAACACTAAAGGTGCAGGAGTGTCCATATTCACCAAGGATATTCACACCACTAGGCTAGTTGCCCAACACAATTCGTCTGAAATTCTCCAGGTGCAACTAACACTAGGTAAGACTGCAATCCAAATTGTAGCTTGCTACAAATCCCCACCATGCCCCAAGATACAACCAAACACCCTAATCCTGGGTGATTTCAACTACCCTGCTATTAACTGGGAAAACTACTAGTGTACCAACACCTTTGCCCAACGGTTCTTGGAATTCAGAAATTCCAATGCCCTGTATTAGCTAATCCATAATCCCATCAGGGGCTCCAATATCCTAGACCTGGTCATTACCAACATGGGAAATCGATGCTCCACATCTATGGTCACCCCCTCATTGGTCAGGTCTGACCATAAGCTAATCACTCAACATCCACATCCCGCCGCCACCCCCCAGTAAGGAAACCTCCATAAAAAACTTCTACAAAGCCAACTTCATGCTACTCAAGTCAGAAGTGACAAACTTCATGACACCCATGCAGACGGGAACTGAAAGTTCGACTGCTGAATCCTACACTAAGGCACACTACGAGCACATCCACTCATGCATGAATTGTGCCATCCCAAATAGAACCAAGATGCTCTCCTCCGAAAAAAGGAAGCCAATCTGGTGGTCCCCTGCCACAAACAAACTTTACAACAAAAGGAAGAAACTGTTGCAGAAAAGAGGAAAATCCCAGGATGCAAAAAAACTCCCTTACCAGTCTCAGTAAGAAGCTGAGATCCCACATAAAATCCTCCAAAGCTAGTTACGAAAATAAAATTGCCAAAGATTCCAAAGACAACCACAAGGCATTCTATAACTATGTCAAGAATCTAAATGGCAATGCTCAGATCTGCTCTGAGCTACAACAAAATGGCATTAAATATACTGATTCCCAAGGATATTGCCAATATCCTGGCAGATCAATTTAGTGCTAAATTCACCCCCCTCTCACCCCCTAAATAGCCCATCTCAATACCAGAAGATTGCCAAATTCCGGTAATAACAGCCACACAAGTAAAAAACACACTCTCCAAAGCTAAGAATACAGCATCCATGGGACCAGATGAAATCCTGGGCTGTGTACTACACGAACTACAAAATGAACTGGCACTTCACCTAAGTGTCATGTTTAATCATAGGCTCACCTCAGGCTTCATGCCCACTGAGTGGCGCACAGCTACAGTTATCCCACTCCACAAGGGGGGATCCACCTTTGATCCCGGGAACTACTGCCCCATCAGTCTGACGAGCCTAATCTGCAAGGCCATGGAACGTATTATCATGGAACTTATAAACAAAGACATTGGCAACCTTCAAACACGGGACCCCACACAGTTTGGGCTTGTGAAGGGCTGATCTTTTCTCCTGAACCTGACTGACTTCTTCGAATCAGTCTCCAGAGCCGTGGACGAGGGTAAGGCGGTCCACACAGCCTATCTGGACCTCGCCAAGGCCTTTGACACCATCCCCTACTCTGGAATCATAGACAGACCTGCTAAGCTGGGTATTAATCCCTACATCACCCAATGGGTTGCCAACTGGCTTACTGACAGAACGCATGCTGTAAAAGTAGCAGACTCCAAATCCAGCTGCAGACAAGTGACAAGTGGAGTACATCAGGGTTCAGTCCTGGGACCGCTCTTGTTTGGCATCTAGTTCTCTGAAGTAAAGGCCAACACTAAGGGACTCTGGCTAACAAAGTTCGCAGATGACTGCAAACTGGGAGCCATTACTGAATCATCAAATGATGTAGATACTCTACAAAGGGCCTTACAGAAACAGATGCTTGGTGCCAGAGCCATGGGCTCAAGCTCAATGCCAAGAAATGTATAGTGATCTCCTTTGGAAAAAAACATGTACCTGTGAATTACCAAATAGGTGGCAGTACACTAAACACCAAAAGTGTGATAAGAGACTTAGGGACACAGGTAGACAGTGGCCTCACCTTCAATAACCACATCGTCACAACAGTCAGGAAATCCTTCCAAGTGGCACACCTCATCACTAAGGGCTTTTCATCCAGATAAAAGGAGGTCATTGTCCCACTGTACTTATCCCTCATTAGACCCATTATAGAATACAACGCCCCGTTTGGTATGTAATTCTCAAGACATCTGCAACAACTGGAAAGGCCGCAGAAATACCTCACTAAAAGAATCACAGCCTAAAGCAGATGCCCTACGCTGACCACCTTAAAAAACTCCAGCTATACTCTGTTGCATATCATCTACTCAGAGGCGATCTCTGCTTAACATACAAGGCCATGTTAAACCCAGAGCTGCTGGACATGCTACACTTAAAGAAATCCCAATCCCTCAGAACCACATGCTCCAGGGATCTAAACCTTGTCATCACAATAAACAAAACATGCTGGAGGGATATGTTCCTGACCCAGAGACTCCCCAGACTCTGGAACAGACTGCCCAAACATGTCAAGCCTCTTTGGCCCTCTTCAAAATGAACCTTGGCGATTGGATGGGAGAAAGGAAATTCACCCTGGGGATCACATCAGTTGCCCTGCTAGACAGGGGTCCAGGGAAGTAAATAGTGTGGGAAGAAATAGCCAAGGAATTGTTATGGCTAGGCTTGTATAGGCCCTAGGGTCGATAGCCTAGTACCAACCTATGAAGCTATAAAAGACTTTGAAGAAGGAATGGGTTTAGCTCCCTTTTCTAAATAAATGATATAAAGGCAGGGTCAGTAATATGAGTTTTATATAGAAATTTGTGTGAGTTCTGAACCATATATAATCTACTAGGCCCTTTAGAAGTAGGAGACTTTGAAACAGGAGAAAGAAAAGCTGAAAAATAAGCAAACCCTAAAGCTCCAAGCTTGTAAATAGTTTATGAATATCCATGCAAAGGAGATCAAATCTTTTCTGAGTGTCAGAAACACCCCTCCCTTCTCATCTAAAAAAATTAATTTACTATGGAAATGGATTCACTCAAGGAAGTCTCTTCATTATGAAAGCCACAGGAAAGAGTGTCTTTTACATATGACTTTTAGTCTGAAGTAGAGAGAATTTGAGAGACATAATCCAAATCTGTACCTGAAACATCCTCGGCTTCAGATTAATTTTCTCTTTTCCTTTTCAAAGAAGGAGGAGGTGAAGAAGTTTATCTTGGCTGTACTACCTGTATAGCTTTTAACAAACCTTGAGCCAGGGAGAACCAAACATCCTGAGTAGTTTGAGTAGTAAGTTTTTCAGAGAAAACATTCCTAGGAGTAGGAAGGTGAGATAAATGTTTTGTTTTCTGTTGCCTTTTTCTGTGGAGTATCCACCATAGGCTTCTGTGGTAAGGGATGAACCTCCACTTCTGTACCTTCCATTTCATCCCTCACAAGTATCTGCTGTACACCACTTTCTCCTATAGCAAACAAAACATCTTAGCTCTAGAGGAGTCAATATCATTTGGTAAATAAGGGAAGAAACCAAAGGATGGCTAGCGATCAAGGACATGTGGTTTCGCTAGTCATAGTGGCCTTCAAAGGGCCAGTGTTAGAGGGCTGAGGTGAAGCTGCCAGATGATCTGGAGCTGCAAAAACACCTACCAGGATCTGCCATCTCCATCCTAGAAGAAGCAGGGGTGCAATTTGAGTTGTCTTCTCTTTTGGTACCTTTTCCCTGCACTTCTTTATGTTTGAAGGGTTGGTCACCAAGTAGAAGTGAATGACATAGTGGTGTTTGCCAGGACAGACAGCCTCTTGTTTTCTAAGTTATGACCAAAGATCCTTAGGTGCCTTTTTAATGTCTTAGGGGTAAATCCGTGTCAGACTTCACAAGATTTTATGTTGTGTTTTCCTTTAAATAGAGTGATAGTCACTATAAGGAACTGGTCTACTACAGTTGCACTTTCACATTTTTGAGACAGGCAGTACACAATTTTGCCAAAAAAAAAGGAGACAAAGAAGAAAGATATTTCGATGGGGTATTTACTTTCTGGAGTTTTAGAGGCTATTATCTATGAAATGGCAAAACTATTCCTGATGTTGATAGATGTCTGCATATACGTACACACCATAACAGTTCTAAAGATGGTACAAACATATGCTCCTCTTAAACTAGCACACTGTTGCATGCCTAGGGCAAATAAATGCCTTATGGTAGAAGGATTCTGAGATTTAACATCCTGGGCAGATGGATGGGACCTTTCCAAAGAAAGTTCCAGACTTATGGAATACTGCTACAGTGAACTCATGAAGAACAAAATATATCTACAAATTTACAAAAGTATGATCTGAAATGAAATACTCTATAAACTGGGCAGGCCAGGTAAGAAGTAAACATAAGGAGATATGTTGAGCACAGCATATTTTCCAGAGAAGGAAGAATTACTAGAAGGGGAACTATATATATTTTTGGATAATTCCCCTGTTACTAGAGACAGCAGAAAGAGTAAAGGAATTTTAGAAATGTACTGCCACTGACTAAGAAATGTGTCTAATAAAAGACTTTACAAATGAAAGCCTGGCTATATATATATATATATATATATATATATATATATATATATATAGTTTCATTTTGGAATCTCAAAATACTGAAATATCGAATTTCAAGAACGCAAGACCAAAGTGTCAAATCTGCAATTACGCGAATGTCGAATTCGGAAATGTCGAACATGTAGTGGTGATGGCACGTTTGGTAAGTGTAATGTTTTTCAAGGGTTTTGGGGAGGGTTTGTGTGTGTGTTGGGGGGCTTTAGATGAGGGTTAGGGTAGGTAGGTAAGAGTATGAGCGTGTAAGTGTTGAGAATGGTTGTGTTTGTATGTATGTGATGTGTTTGTGTAAGGGGGGGTGTAGAATGTGGGGTAGTGGGTTTGTTGTCTTCCGGTTTTTAGTGCGACCTCGGAGTTAGTGTATATAAGTAGGGGTGTGTGGGGGGCGCAGGGGGGCTTGCCCTCCTCCTTTTAGCAAGAGTGTGTGAGTGTGTGTGTGTGTGTGTGTTAGTTTTGTTGTGTTCGTGTGTGTTTTTGGTTTGTTGTAGTGTCAGCGGGTAGGTTTATTTGTGTTTGTGTGGTGTAGTGTTTTGTTTATGTTACGTTCGTGGTTTCAAATTTCCTGATTTTGAAGTTTTAGGTTTGTGATTTTTCGGCTTTATAGTTTCGAGATACTGAAATTTGATATTTCAGTATTTTGAGATTATAAAGTGAATATATATATATATATATATATATATATATATATATATATATATATATATATACACATAAATATATATACATATATATATATATATATGTATGTATGAATATACATTGCTTATCTACCAGCAGTCGATTTTAGCTAAATGCACTTTGGTCAACAATATAGACGGTCAACAGCTGGGCAAAAGACAACCCTAGACTTGGAAAATGTACCCCCCCAAAAACACTGTCTTATTAATTGCACGTTCCAAAGATTAGCCTTGGAGGATACACAACAATATTAGCAACATTGATGTAGCAGCCATTCAATGGTTGCTTCTATATCCATATAGCAGAATATTGTGTATTTCTATCCACTAGTACCCATAAGAATACAAATGGTCATTAGCCTTAAGGATATACAGAGTTGGTATACATAGTTGGGTGGGTGTGAGGGGCACAGCCCCCCACACTGGGGGGGGTGTGGGGGTGAAGATTACCACATGGGTGGGTTAGAAATACTGTGCTTCGTGTGATGGTTGGAATGCTGGGCAACTCGTCCCATTTCCTGGGTAAGTCGTTCGTTGAAGTGAATGTTTGCTGATGTGAAAGTTCATTGTATCAGGGTCGATGAACAAAGGATCACAGAAATGAACCTTCAATGAACTGATATAGACCCCAGTTACATACATTATACATCACATATGTTCTTTTTTATATCTACCATCAGTCCAACATTAACTAAATTGCACAACAGCTGCTTTCCCTTAAAAATCTCTCCTCCTCCTCCTGAGCATTATTCTGCATGTATTTTTCCCACAATTTCCACTTATTTCTATGCAATTTGCTCATTCCCTTGTCTAAAAATCCCACTTCCAGTTCTTATATCTTTGTTACAATATTCAATACTTCAAATACAGTTGGTACAGACTTGCATTTCCATTTTTTAGTAAGTGCTTTTCTGGTAGCCACCAGAATTAAACTTAACAAGGCCTTACTATATGTAGGCAATTCATATCCTGTATCCCAGCGCAAAAGAATAATTTTTTTAGTTATACCAATTTGATCACTGTATTTCGGACAGAGTACTATGTAGGGAGTTTTTAAAATATGACAACTCCAGCATGTGCCATCTACCTGAGGAAAATCATTTGCAGTCTACTTAGGGTATAAAAATATCTATGCAAACACTTCCAAGCAAAAATCCTAAACATTTGCGATTTTATTTGCATACTTGGGAGCCATACATATATCCTCCCATTGCTCCCTTGTAAATTGTTTATCCAATCTGTCTTCCCAATCTTTTCTAACCCCCTCTGACTGATTCTAATAGATATCATTCAGTATATTATATGTCCCACTAATTATCCCCTTTTTAACAGCAGCTTTTGTTCTATATTCAAATAAAAACACTGAAGATCAGGTCTTTCACTTACAATTCCTCTATCCATTTCTCTTTGCCTATACACTGATAATCACTGGTAGGGAAGGCAGTCTCGAGCCTGCACTCTAAATGTCTTCTTGTCCCCATCCCATTCTATTACCTTTCCCTCTCTAGTCATTTGCTCCCAATACCTTGATTCTTTTGCCAGTTTTCTCATTTCACTTCATACTCCCTCGAGTATTCTCAGTACGTCCTACTTGCAGACATCCCTATTGGCAAACTCTCCTTTCTCTATTCTTGTGTTGCCTTAGTTCCTGTAATACTTTCTGCTACTACTTTATATGGCCATTATTATATCTGCATTCAAAATCTCACTCTCTCCTTATTTCTTGAATTTCCCAGTGATTCATCATCACCCCTTTCCACTTTGAATTATAACCTTCTGCTTGTGTTATCTACCTGAGACTTAACTGTGTAGCTCTAACATATCCCTTCAAATCAGATAATCCTAAACCACTCTGTTCTATTGGAAGGATCAACTTATGCCACTAAACTCTTGCCCTCTTCCCCTCCCAGATAAAATCCTTTAACTCTCTACAGATAACTGTCACTTAACATCCAGGATAGGTTCTATCCCACTGAACATTAAGCAACTAGACTATTACGTGAACACTGTATACTTTACATAGTGCTTCTCTTAATATCCTCCTGCACAATGTCCAACTACATTTATGTCTGGTTAGCACAGTATAGATGGAAATGTGGTAGGATGTTAAGTGACTCACACATGTATTAATTATTGTCCACAACTTCTCCTCTGGCAGATAAAAATATGCCTGACCTGTATATAAAACTAAAGAGGCTACACATTTTCACTATCATATCTTACTATCCATATTCATAAAGAAGATCTTCCAGTCTCTCAGTTTTTGTATTACCTTTTGTTTAGTCTCTTCCCACATATCCTTAGCTGCAATAACAGAAGCCCTTTTTAATCCGTACTCCTAAATACTTATCAAGTCTCTATAAATATGGGTATTGCTGAATCAATTCATGTGTGGTACCTAATTTATTACTATAGCCTTTGCTTTATATTCATTAATTATATTTCTTTTTTAAAACACATGTAATGAATTATCACTTGTGACATAGATTACTTTTATATAAATGTAAGTTTCCCTAACAATATTAGCAAATTCTCATTTGCAAACATTATACCTCACATAAATTGTTATATATCCTATAATCTAAGCAACATTACATCAACTATTCAATTCCTGCCCTCTCTTAAGCCTCATTCATCCTTCAAAACTTTTTTCTGCATGTACTGTTCACATACTTAGCATTTTTTTCAATGTAATTTACTCCTACCCTTTTCTAAAGAGCTCAATTCCTGTTCTTTTACATCAATACATTATTGACAATATTACAATATTCACTACTTCACGTATAGTTGGTTTAGATTTTGATTTCCATTTTCTAGTAATTGCTTTTTTGGCAGCCACCAGAATTAAACTTTACAAGGCCTTAGTATCTCTAGGCAATTCAGACCCTGTATTACAATTAAAAAAAAATAATTTCCTTATTTATACTCATTTGCTCGCTCAGAATTCCTTACAGAGTACTCTGCAGGGAATTTTTAAAGTCTGTCAACTCATTACATTCTCTAAAAAGAAGTTGTGTACCTGCCATAACGTTCCATGTTAGTTGTCTTCATCTCGCCTTTTTTCTTGCTGGTTGGAATCGGAGTCGATCCTCGGTTCCAACTGGGCCATCTTCAATAGCTCGAGAGCTGTTTACTGGCTCGAGGCTACCCCTTATCCCATGATGCCTAGCGATAGCTACCCAGATCTCATTTGAAATAGCTAACTCCAGACATAGCAAGAGAAAAGACCTAGTCCAAAACAAATAGGTTGACTATACCTGCCATATTCTTTAATTCAGTAGAGGAAACAAACCAGAGAACACCCAGCCAGGGAAATAAGAACTCCCCTTGGTCCAATAGGACAGGGGGACAGAGAGTGGGATGCAAGAAAGAAGGTGAGATGAAGACAACTAACATGGAACATTATGGTAGGTACAGAACGTCTTTATGTTAAGTTGTCTATCTTGCCTTCGTTCTTGCTGGTTGGGACAGTGTCCCTAGCATCTAATTTCCTGGGTGGCTCATTGGAACAGACTCTTCAGAACAGTGGAACCAAAGTCAGCTCTGCTCCTGGAGAACATATCCAGCTTGTAATGAGAAATAAAGGTATGAGGATTTGTCCACGTAGCAACTGCACAGATAGAATCCATGGGCAACCTAGACTGGAAGGCTACAGAGGTGGCCAAGGCCCTAGTAGAATGACCTTTTGGTTTGATAGGTATCTCTTTGTTCCTTAACTGATAAATAAAAGTAATAGTATAAGACAACCATCTAGATAAGGTCACCTTGGAAACTGGGAGACCTTGTTTGCCTAAGGCATAAGAAAGGAATAGCTGGTCCAATTTCCTTATTTCCTTAGTTCTGTGCAGGTAGAAACTCAATTGTCTATGAACATCCAGTTGGTGTAATTTGTACTCTGCCTTGTTGGTGTGATTAGGGAAAAACACAGGAAGGTCTATAGATTGGTTTAAATTATTTTCTGAGCAGACCTTATGAAGAAAAGAAGGATTAGTCCTCAGAGCAACCCTGTCCTTATGAAAAACCAAGTATGGAGGACGAACACATAGCGCCTGAAGTTCGGAGACTCATTTGACTGAAGTAATAGCTGCCAGAAAGAGTGTCTTCCAAGATAAAAACTTAATGGAGCTGCTGGTTCAAAAGGGGGCAGAATTAAGGAAGTTAGGACCAAATTAAGGTCCCAAGGAGGAGGGGGATCTCTCACTGGAGGCCTAAGGAGAGCCGTCCCTCTCAAAAAAGCTTTGCAGAGCTTATGAGACATAATGTTAGAATTTGACAACCCAACATGAAAGTTAGAAATGGCCGCTAATTGAACCGTGATCATAGTAGAAGCGGACCCTGAATGAAAAAGTTGTGCTAGGAATTCCAGAATTTCATGGACTGGGGCTGAAAAGGGATCTACATTCCTAGCCTCTGCCCAACAAGAAAGACATTTCCATTTACTAGCATAAGTTTTCCTGGTTTTGGACTTGTGAGAGGAGACAATCTCACGTACAGCCGGGTAAATGCTGGGAAGCCTGGCTAAGGTTGGAAGTGGAGCAACCAAGCTGTGAGCTGGAGAGTTTGGAGGGACTGATGCAACCCGCCTGACTGATGAATCAGTGAATCTGGAATCGGGTCCAGAGTCCAAGGCTGATTGAGAAGGTAATGGTGCAGGAATGGGAACCATATCTGTTGAGGCCAGTAGGGGACAATGAGGATCATTTTGCAACCCAACGATATAGTTTTCTGTATGAGTTTCAGTATCAGGGGAAATGGAGGAAAGGCATAAAGAAGTCCCAGAGGCCAATCGTGGACTAGAGCGTCTCTGGGTGTGTGACCTAGAAGTGGAAGAAGGGAGAAGTAGTTGCTGCATCTGCTGTTGAATGGGGGTGGCAAAAAGATCGCAGCAAGGCTGTCCCCATTTGCAGAAGATAAGATCCACAACTTCCTGATTCAGAGACCACTCGTGAGGCATGAGGATAGCTCTGCTGAGCCTGTCCACTATGACATTGGACCTCCCAGGGATGTGCATTGCAATCAGAAAACGTTGGGAAGAAATTGCCCATTGCCACAGTCTGAGTGCTTCTCGACACAGGGGGTAGGATCTGTTTCCGCCCTGTTTGTTGATGTACCACACTACTGACATATTGTCTGTTTGAATTGCAATGGTCCCAGAAGGAAGACAGTCCTGAAGGGCTTGCAACGCTAGGAGCACAGCTCTCATTTCTAAGACGTTTATATGCAGATGGTACTCGTGAGGTTGCCAAGTGCCTTGGACTGTCCTGCCCAGATAATGCACCCCCCACACCCTATCAGGGAGGTGTCTGTGGTCACTGTGGCTACCGGGGGGGGGTTGAATGAAGGGTTTGCCCTGAGTCACTAGTGGGGAGACCATCCACCATGAAAGGTGCCTTTTGCATGCTTCCTTAATCAGGATCATGTGAGACATGAGCAGCTCTTGGAAAGACCACTGTGTGAACAGAAACCACTGAAGGATCCTCATATGAAAACGGGCCAGTGGGATTAGAAGAATGGCTACTGCCATGGAACCCAGACTTTGAAGGACGAACCTGACTTGGATCCTTTTGCTCTGCATTAGAATCTGTACTTGCTGATGAATTGTAGAAACCCTTTCTAGCGGTAGCCTTGCAAACATGTTCCTTGTGTCTAAGTCTTCTCCTATGTAAGTGATAGATTGACAGGGCAACAAGGCAGATTTTTCAAAGTTTATTGTAATGCCTAGCTGGGAGCAGATTGTGATTGTGTAGTCCCTGGCTTGTAGGAGTTGATGCCTGGTAGTAACAGTGAGGAGCCAGTCGTCTAGATATGGAAACACCTGGAATCCTTGACATCTCAGGTGAGCCGTGACCACTACCATACATTTGGTGAACACCCTGGGCGCTGTGGTGAGACCAAAGAGCAGAGCTCTGAACTGATAATGTCTGGCTCCCAGCCAGAAGCGAAGAAATCTCCTGGAGCACCTGTCCATCTTGATATCGTAGTACGCGTCCTGAAGATCTATCGAGCACAGCCAATTGTCCTGACCCAGAAAGGGTAGAATGGACTGTAGCGTGACCATCCAAAACTTTGTTCTTAGTACAGACCTGTTTAGTCTGCTGAGATCCAGAATCTGTCTCCAGTCCCCTGTCTTTTTTGGCACCAAAAAGAACCTTGAGTAAGTTCCAGATCCATGCTGGTCTGCCAGGACTTCCTGGATGACTCTTTTTTTCTAGCAGTTTTGAAACTTCTATTACTGCTTGGTCCTTCAGATTGGGTGGAACATCTGGAAGGGATTTCTTTGACGATAAGAGGGGTTGATAGAAGGGAATTTTGTAACCTCCAGATATAATAGACCGTACCCATCTGTCTTGCGTTAAATTTTGCCAGGCTTTTGGGTACAGTGAAAGTCTTCCCCCAACTGCCTCCAGAGGTGAGCAGCCGGGCAACCCTTCAGAGATGTTGAAAGGGCTTATCAGAGAAAGATTCTCTGTTGCCCTGGTTCTGTGGACCCCCTCTGCCACAATGGTGGCGTCTGTTATTATTGTTTCCCCCTCTGCCTCTGGAGGAAAAATCGCTACATGTGTCAGGCAAGGCTGCCTGGGATTTTCGGAACCACATCTTGCCACTCTTCTGACCTTTGGGGTAAGGTGTAGAGGGAGTGGAAAAATGGACCCCCACAGCAGAGAGAGTCTTGCCTTCTTGCTCACACCTAGTCAAAGTGTCTTTCACCTGTGGTCCAAAAAGAAAGGAACCATCAAAGGGGATGTTGGTGAAGGAAGCTTGAAAGGGTTCCACAAAGTTACACAGCCACATCCAAGCATGCCTCCTAAGGGCCACACCCGTACCTGCGGCTCTACTCGCACCATCGGCTGCATAGGAAATGAGCCTCATGGAGGAGTTAACTACAGAATTAAGCATCGCCAGCTGGGAAGCTACTTTAGCTTGAGCTCCTGATGGATCTTGAAGGGTATCTCCAAGCTCTTTAAGGAGATCCCTCTGAAGCCGGGTAAAATGACATAAATAGTTCAGTGACCTCATAGAGAAGGTCGCTGAAGCGAACATTTCCTTCCTGTATCTATCCATCATCCTAGACTCCTTGTTAGGAGGTTGGACAGATGAAGAGGTCTCTGCTAACTCTTTTTTGGTGGCTGCTGCTACCACCATGGCATCAACAGGAACACCTTTAGTAAGGAATTGCTTATCCTGGGGTGCTGTGATGAATTTACCAGGTCTCCTCAGAGTTGGTTCCACTGTATCCGGAGCTGGCCAAGCCTATCGAGCCACCACTGCCATAAGTGGATCAAAAGGCGGAGAAACCCAGGAGGTGGAAGGTCGGGAACTGAAAGCATCCAGAAATACAGACTCATCCTCGGTATGGGCTAGGGGATTCCAGTTCCCCCTCTGCTTAAGCATTTCTAGGATGTCCGAGAAGGAAACATCTTCAGAGGGGGATCTCGGGGACCTTTCCGAATAATCTAAGTCTGTATCAGAAGTGACAGACTCAGGGGAGTCAATGTGCTTCCTCTTTTACGCGGGGCTCCTCTGAATGATCAGGGGAGGCCTTGGAAGAAGAGGAAACACCCAATGAGGTGTCCTTGAGCATTGGTTCCCTACGCTTGAGGCCTGGAGGAGGAGCAGAGGTTGGCACAGGCACTACAATGGATGGAGCCGGTGTGGCTGATAGTGGAGCTGACTCAGTGGCCAGCACACTCCTCATGGCATCGAAGGCATCCCTGCCTCAATGCAGAGAAAGCTCCAGTTCTGAGGAAATAGGAATCTGTCTCCGCACCGAGGGAGACGGCTCAGAGGCCGATGTAGGAGCCGAGCTCCCCTACGCCGAAGCTCTGAGAGGGAGAACGGGGTAGGACAAGTGCCCGATGCCACTCACCCCCTTGGAGCCAATGAGGGAGCCCCGGTGCCCGGATCCCTTGATGGATAGCATCACCGAGGGGATTGGAACCGACGTCGGAACGGAAGGAGATAGAGTTATCGGAGCCGACGGTTCCACTACTCGAACCCCAATGAACTCCAGCTCCGAACTCATTGGAGTCAGAGGAGGAACATCAAGAGAAGTGTATGGAGCCGACACCTGTTGAGGAGGGCTGGACAACATCTTGGCAAGTGCCTGCGACTTTAGCAACCTACTGACCACTCTCTCCACATCGTGATCCGACAGCCTAAAGGATCGAGAGGAGTGAGAGGATGGGTGACTACGCTTGCTCTGAAGTAAAGGAGACGGAGGAGCCGAGTGGACCGATTCTGTTGAAGGGGACCTCAGCCTCTTGTGGCTCTGTGATGGCTCTGAAGTCTCTGATGGAGCCGACTGGGAGATAGTCTTGTCGGTGCCACACGGAACAGAAGTGGAAGTTAAAATCTGAACCGAAGACGGCTCCGAACTTGGAGCCAACGGTTTGGTGGGTTTTGGGGATTTCACAGGCTGAGAGCTCTTGGCCAGTGAATCCTGGGGTTTTAAAAGACCCCTAAGAATAAGCTTATTCTTATGCTCCTGCAGGAGTCTTAGACTAAAGGCATGGCATATACAACAAGAGTCCTGCAGGTGCACAGCACCTAAACAATAGACGCAAGAAGTGTGCCCATCTGTCAGAGAAATTTTCTGACAGCATGAGTCACACGTCTTGAACCCAGAAACCTTGGATTCCTTTGACATCCTTAAAGAAGGAAAACAACAATTACAACAACTACCAGAAGCAATATACAGTCTACACAAAAAACACACTCTACTATAAAACTATAGCTAAAGATTTTTTTTTTTTTTTTTTAAATAGGAAAGCCTCTAACTTAAACGGCTAACCTGACAAGAAGAGGTAGGGGGAGGGGCGGGGAGAACTCTCTAAGTTAAATGAGTTCTACAAGGAAAAAGGGATACAACTAAACACTAACTATCACAAAGCAAGACTAACGTTAATAATAAAACACTAAAAGTGTTGAATTCTAGAGTAAGAAAGTAATACAAAAAACTTATACGAGCCTGAGCCAGAAAAACGACACCTCGCAGCTGAAGTGGCAAACGAGATCTGGGTAGCTATTGCTAGGCATCATGGGATAAGGGGTAGCCTCGAGCCAGTAAACAGCTCTTGAGCTATTGAAGATGGCCGAGTCGGAGCCGAGAATCGGCTCCGATCCTAACCAGCAAGAACGAAGGCAAAATAGACAACTTAACATCATATGTTTCCAGTTACCTCTTCCCTTCTCATCACACCTCCAACATTAGCCATCTACCTGAGGAAAAATTCTTTGGAGTCTGCTTGGGGTACAAAAGTATCTATGCAAACACTTCCAGGCAAAAATACTATATCTTCTAGATTTTGCTCTATATGTCTTCCCATTGTTTTATTGTGAATTGCATATCTAATCTTTCCAATCTTTTAAGACCTCTTCTGATTGATTCCTATGATTATTGTGCAATATTGTGCAATATTTTATATGCTCTACTAATTATCCCTTTTTTGACAGCACCTTATGTTCTAGATTCAACTAAAAAGTCAACCAGTACAGGTTTTTCATTTAGGTTCTCCCTATCCTTTTCTCTTTGTCTATACTCTGATATCAATCCCTCACAGGGAAGGCAATCACTAGCGTGCAATCCAAATGTCTTCTTTGTCTCTTTCCATTCTATTACCTTTGCTTCTGTAATTATTTGTCTCCAATATATTGGTTCCTTTCCCATCTTCCTTCAGTAAATTCCAGACCTATCTTGTCCATTTTCTGTACCCCTAATTGCAGTCATACTTAGCAGAATCGGGTCTATATCAGATTGTTGAAGTTTTAATACTTTTAATCACTAAAGATCGAACTTTAGTGATTGAATTCCTATAAAAATATTTTTAAAAGACAAAAAGACAAACAAAAGGGTGTAAGACGGGGGGGGGCAAGTTCGATCTTTAGTGATTTGAAGTATTAAACTTTGACAATCTGATATACACCCGCAGAATCTCCTTTCTCCATTTCCATGTTGGCCTAGTTCTTAGTATAGGTTCTGCTGCTTTACGAATATAATATTCTATATGACTGTTGTTATTCTCCTTAACGATCTGTGTGCAAAATCTGATTCTTTCTTTATTTCTTGAATTTCTCCCCTGCTACAACATTATCCCTTTCCACTCTGAATTGTAGCTTTCTCCATGTGTTATGTATAACAGCCTTAATTGTGTAGCCGTAAAATATCTATTCATACCAGTTAATCCTGAACCTCCTTGTTCTATTGGAAGGATTACCTTATCCCATTTGACTCTTGCCCTCCTCCAGTAATTACTATCCACAATATCTCCTCTGGGTGATTGAAATATGCCTGACCTGTGTACAAAACTAAAGGGACTAAAAACATTTTTACTACTTGTATCTTGCTATCCATATCCATAGGCAAGAGCTTCCACTTTCCCAGTTTTTGTATTATCTTTCGTTTATTCTTTTCCCACATATCTGTAGCTGTCATGACTGAATCCTTTTTAATACATATTCCTAAATACTTCCTTTTATCATTTCCCCATAAATATGGGTATTGCTGGACCAGTTCTGTTTGTTTTACTTTCATTAATTTTACATCCTGAAAAAAAAACTGTCTCAGAATACTCCACAACACTGATATGTCCTTTTCTGGTTCCAACACATATGAAATAATATAATTTCCAAATAAAGCCAACTTTTCTTGAACACTATACCAATTATATCCTTGAATTTCTGAGTCCCTTATTTTCTTTGCCTATTGTTCTACATGTAATGCACAGCAAAGTGAAAAGAGGACATCCCTGCCTGGTTCCTCTGTACAGACATAATTTATAGAGGAACCCTACCACATAGATACTCACCTCTGATCTCTTATATAGCTTTCTGATTAAGTTTATTATTGTATTAAGAAATGCAAATGCTTCCATTACCCTACTGATAAAATCCCAACTTGCTCTTCCAAATGTTTTCCCTCTGTCAAGACCCACCAATAACAGTGGTATTTTTTTACATTCTGCTTCTCATGGGATCATCATTATTCTGTTATTGTTGTCAGATATTTGCCTCCCCTTCACAAAACCACACTGGTGCATATCTATCAGTGCTGGCATCATCTTTGCTATTCTTTTAGCCATTACATACATAAGCATTTTAAAATTATAGTTTAAAATTGAAATGGGCTTATATGAAGCTGGATCAGATGGGTTTTTACCATCTTTAGGTATTACAGGCATCACAGCTTCCAGCATGTTGATGCCTCCCTTTTGTAATACTGTTAAAGAAAAAACTTCCATATCTTCATCACTTTCTTTCCTCCTAGCTTCCAAACTTCTAGCAGAATACCATCTATTCCTGGAACCTTTCCTGTAGATTGGTTATACATCACCATTTCTATGTCATTTCCTCCTATCTTAATTATTGAGCTTCATCTATGTCTAACCTTGGCATATTTAAGTCTTCCGTAAAAAAATTAATTTATGTTTTTTCTCGATTTCCTCACTTCTTGGCTTTATACAATTTTTTATAAAATTTCCAAAATATCTCTAATACCTCTACAGGATCTCTGGTTACTTTTCTTGTTTATAGGCTCCTTAAATTTGGCAACAACCCTTTCTCCTTTCTGTTGCCTAAGTTGTTGTGAAAAAGCTTTTGTCCTCTGGAGGAATTATCAAAAAGCAGTTGCTTAACAGCAGTCTTTCTAAACTCATGCATACTATCCAGGCACTCCCTTATTTTCTCTTTAGCACTCTTAAATTGCACCTCTTCTTGTTCTGTGAGATTCCCATTCTTTTGCAAAATTTTAACCTTTGTTAGCCCCTCTAAATAATTCTTACTTCTTAACCATATCTCTTTTTTTCTTTTATTTCTACCCTATCCTAAAATCCACTTTTCTTTTATCCCACTAACTAGCTATACCTTTTGCAGATATTTCTATCTTCCTTTGTAACTCTCGATTAATTTTCACTACCCATTCATTAACTTTGTCTTAGGTAGGTGGGGAAGCTCCAGTGTCCCATCTTTACTTGTATTTTTTCTTAGTACTAACTAGAGCATGATTTGAAATAGTTACTAGATGTGTATCAAAGTTCTCAATTATATGGATATGTTCCTGTGAAATAAAATTTCTGCCAAATCTATCCCATTTATTGCACCCTGGAGAATAATTTGAAAATTCTCTCTGAGTTCCTACTATTGAATTCATGTGCTTCATACCAAATACCCTCTTTTGCTATATTTTCCCTTCTAGGCCCCCACATACATCCTCACTGTTGCAAATCAAATTCCATTTCCCACCTATAAATAATATTCCCTGCTGAAAGCTGATTAGTTCTTCCAAAAATGTCTACACTTAAAATAGCAACTTTAGGTGAGATACAAATACATGCCAGTGTAATCCTCATCCCCTACCAGTAGCGCCTTACTACTACAAATCTGTAATTATTATTTTTTCCCTCTAGCAATGAATATAATTACTCCTCATTTCCTATGGCCCTGATATTCTGCAGAATATCCATACTGAAATCCTTTTATCAAATTCACATGTTCAGTTCTTTCCAAATGTGTATCCTGTGGCAATGCTATTTGCACTCTGCATGTCTTAATATAATTAAATACTCTTCCTTTTTTGTCTGTATCTGTGAGACCATTCACATTCCAAGATAATATGAAAAGTGATGCCATTAAGGTAAGATGTCATTATTCTCACCTATTATATATGACAGAGTTTTTAATTGTCTATTTCCAGCTTTTGTGATACTTGCACCCATTAATGTTTGGCAGGCTAATCCTTTATACAGTTTTTCTAATCATCAACAGTGGAACCTATGTCACATTTTACAAGACTTTTTGTTTTAATAAAAACCCACAACCCTACCAAAAAAAACAAAACGAAACAAAAAACAAAAATCCCCCCAAATCACCTCCAAAACCCATTAACTTAATACAAACACACATGATTATGGAGATTTTCCATATAATGACATTTAACACTCCTAATAGGAACATTTGTACTAAATAGACAGCTGCTAACACAGGGTCTAATTAAGCAGAAGTTGAGGTTATCCATGCTAAGATGCATGTTATTGCCTGTAGTTCTACTTACACTAATTAGTGGCTGTTGTTTTTTATCTTTAGTCTTCCTCCCAGATGTGAAAACTACTTACATATTGTCAGAAATTATTAACTTTTAGTGTTGAAGAAACCAGTGGTCATTCTTTTATTGCCCTATTATCACCTTGCCTCCATGCAAAGTGCAAGAAAAAATAAAAATGTAGTCCTCTACTGCAGTCTGAAAGACAAGCTAAAACACTTATTGCTAAAGGAAAACCTCTAATTATATTCAGTGTGCTCATATTTACTTGTTTCCACTTAAAATGTATTATTAGTAAAAGAATCTAAGAGTATCAGAAACACACAATAGGCAGGAAAAGCTGATATAAATCTTTAATGCAATGCACAGGAATAATGATGAAGCGGATGTAGGATTTACCGTGAAAGCGCTTATTCCTGTGCAATGCATTAAAGATTTATATCAGCTTTTCCTGCCTACCATGTGTTCCTGATATTCTTAGATTTTTTTACTGTTTGATTTTTATTCGTGAGAGTATCTGGATTTGCTCTGGACTTGGTGGCAATATTTTTTAAATTTATTATTAGTTTAAGCCAAGAATCTTAACCCAGATATTCACTTATTCAAAAGTAAGGGAAAACATATCAGCTCTACATATATTATGATCTGTGTACTTTTACACCCCCCACCTCACAACCCAAGATTACAGTCGATTAACTTGAACATGTTTTATCTAGTATCTCTTCTCTTTTTGCAATGTAATCCCAAAAATGAACAGTAGGAACAAGAAAAAATGCATCTGTTTACTTTAATAACATTCTCATACACAAAAACAGCTAAAAATACTTTACAATAAAATATGCAATTTATACTGTGAAAAGTTTCAAACAAATACTGTTAAGAAAAGATGTTTTACTTACACTTAGTGTTTTCCTTCTTCCCTTCCTCTCAGAGTCCTTCCAAACATTAATGATATGAAATGTGGCAAATGCTTCCCAGTTCCTCACAAGTTTAACAAAGTCAACAAAAGTCTAGTCTTTCCATTTATGTTTATACAGCCGTATTTCACAAATGTGATTGATAATTTGTAGTGTCACATTTATTCACAAATTTCCATGTTGCTGGTCTTCTTGGTCTTCATCTACATCTCCCATCTCCATATTCTGGTTCATTTCCATGGTACTCCTGATTCTTCTGGTCAACTCCTGTGCTTTTTCTGTCTCTCAAGCATTTTCCTTTGGAAGAGTGGAAAAGGTTCACTGACAAAGTCCCCCTGTGTGCTTTATTACAAGAAGAATGAGAAGCAGAATCCCTTTTTGCTTGATGGCTCATTTTTTGTTGAACAAACTTTTGCATTCCTCCTTAGCCTGTTCTTGATCAAAAAAGACTTTTACTCTCCAGGAAAAAACATTCTGAAGATAGCTGGATACAACAGCTTGAATCTCACATCTGCCTCTTGACATTCCCTGATTAACAGAATTCCTCTTCTGCCTGATGTACAGTGAATAATCTTTTTCCCTAAACACTGTACTGTTTCCACCTTTTAATATTTTGCTCCTTTGTCACAGTTTTGTCAGGATAAATTCTTTCTGCTTGTAGGTCTTTATTTTTACTAATAAAGATCTTGGCTGATTTCACATGGTTATATTTGGATCATAGACAAGATGTGTCCTTTCAGTTAGCAGCTGCGAAATACCAGCCCAGTAGCTTATGTGTGCCTTCATAAAATTAATACAGTGTCTTCCTTCTAGTTTCTTTGATACAGCAGAAAATGTCAGATTTTTCGTATGTATTCTGGGGTCTATATTAGATTATCGAAATTTCAGAACATCGAACACCATATGGTCGACACCATATGATCGAAGTACTGAAACTTTGAAAAATCTAAAAAAAAAAATAAAAAAATAAACAAACAAAAAAAACAAAAGTAACTTGTTTAAGAAGGGGGCAAGCCCCCCTGCACTCCCCACACACACCCCCCGCTACTTAAATATACCAACTCCAAGATCACACTTCAATGGAGTATGGTGTGGAAAGGGAAGATTTCCCTTTGCTACACTGTAGCTCGATCTCAGAGTTGGTATATTTAAGTAGCGGGGGGTGTGGGGGGGGGCTTGCCCTCCTGATTACAGCAGTTACTTTTGTTTTTTTATGTTTTTTATTTTTAGATTTTCGAAGTTTCAGTACTTCGATCATATGGTGTTCAAAGTTCTGAAACTTCGATAATCTAATACAGACCCGTATTCTGTCCTTTAATTCCATCATTTTTGAAACATTTCTTCTTGAGCAGTCTCACACTTAGCCAACTTTTTCTTCATTTTGACCTCTGATTTTTGCAGTTTTATCAGCTCATTTGAATATCTGTTTAAGGTTTCTTCCATTTTTTTCAGCCTTTATTTGAGCAGATATATCTCTTCAGTATTTCATTTATTTTAATAATCTCTAAGCACATTTGAATACATTTTTTCCTCTAAATTACTGGACGTCACATTTTGGACCAAAGGTGGCACTTGAATAGCTTTTTACTGAACAGCTGCAGGATTCTTCCCAGTCAGTGTTTTCTTTCATTCTCTCAAAGTTTTTTTTTTTTTTTTACTTTGCAGGCATCCAGGCAGTGTACTTAGTAGCCAATAACTGAATTTTACTCAAGATGACCATATCAGTGGCTGTTGTTTCCCAGTTTCTGTTTTCACACTGGGAGAGATGGAGATAAAGTTAAGCTGTTGATCAGTGTGTAGCCATTTTGAAAGCTATCTTCATTAATTATATATCCCGTAAAGACTTGAAACTGTCTCAAAATGTTCCACAATTCTGAAATGTTCTTTTATGGATTTATCAGGTACGGTGGTGCAGTGGTAGCATTGTCGCCTCACAGCAAGAGGTTCTCCCATTCGATTCTCGGCTGGAGCGCCTTCTGTGTGGAGTCTGCATGTCCTCCCCACGGTTGAGTGACATTCGAAAGACATGCGTGAATGGGCATGCCTTCGTTGAAGATTGGGCATCGAGCTGGCACCCCAGTACCATTAAAATCTACTGCCAATCATTAGTGGACTGGAGTTCCACTGTGGTGACCCTTAACCGGGAAAAGCCGAAAGAAGAAGAACAACATCAGGTACAAAATAATATCATCTGCAAATAAAGCCAACTTTTCTTGATTACCAGACCAATTAAATCCGTGAATTACTGAGTCCCTTATTTGCTTTGTCAATGGTTCCATTATTATTGTTTCAAGGAATACAAATGCTTCCACTGCCCTGCTCTTAAAATCCCATATTACTCAGTGGATGTCTATGCAGAGAAAGCATTCAACAATCACTAGTAGTATTTATTTACATATTGCTTCCCTCTGGATCGTAACTGTTCTATTAATGTTGTCACATGTTTCCCTACCTTCCACAACACCATACTAATTCATATGTGATAATTTTGGTGACACCTTTGCCATTCTTTTAACTAGTATAGACATAAACACGTTATAATCATGGTTTAAAATTGAAATGGGTCTATATGAAGCTGAGTCTAATTAGTCTTTACCATATTTTGATAGTAAAGCCACCACAGTTTCTTTCAAGATGTTGGTGTTTCCCCTGCTTTTAAAAATACTGTTAAACAAAACCTTCCAGATCTTTAACACTTTCTTCCCTCCTACCTTCTAAACTTCCACAGGAATACCATCTGCTACTGAAGACTTTCCTGCAGATTAATTATACAACACTGTTTTTATCTCATCTCCTCCTATCTTAACTGTTAAATGTTGAGCCTCATCTGCCTCTAACCTTAGCATGATTAAATCTTCCAGAAATACTTCTATTTGAGCTTTTTCTTGATTTCCTCATTTCTCTGCTTTTGCAATTTTTTGTAAAATTTCCAAAATATCACTAATACCTCTGTAGGATCTCTGGCTATTTTTTTTGTTATATGTTCCCTAAGTTTGGAAACAACCCTTTCCACGTTCTGTTCCCCAAGTCATTGCTTTAAATGTTTTTGTGCTCAGGACTTATAAAAGATAGTTGCTTAACCACAGTCTTACTACACTTCTACATATTATCCAGATACTCCCTTACTTTTTCTCTAGCACTGTGTAGCTGCAACTCTTCTGTGTCTGAATTTGTAGAACTTCTTAACCATATCTCTTTCTCTTATATTTCTATCCTATTTTAAACTCCATTCTCATTTTCCCACTCATTAGCTAGAACTTCTGAAAAAATTTCTATCTTCCCTAATAAGTCTTGAATAACTTCCACTACCCATACCATAAATTCCTCTCCTTATAACAGGTAGGTGGGAAGTGGTCAGTGTCTCATTTTTACATAATTACCCTGCATTTTTATCTTAATTTTTACTGCTGCATGATCCGAAATAGTTATTTGATGTGCACCAAGGCTTTCATTTAAATGCACAGGTTTCTGCGAAATATCATTTCTACCTAGAGTAGCCCAGTTATTAGACCTTGGAGAATAATATGTAAATTCTCTCCAAGTTCCTACCACTGAATTCACGTCTTCCATACCAAATATCTTTATAAACTTCTTAATAACTCTACCCACTTTTGTTATGTTTCCTTTTCTATGTCCAACAGATACATCCTTACTGCTGCAAATCAAGTTCTAGTCTCCATACATAAGTAATATTCCCTGCTGAAAGCTGATTATTTCATCAAAAATTTTCTTACGTTCTATAATAGCAGTATTTGTTGGAATATAAATAAATGCCAGCATAATCCTCTTCCCTTGCCAATAACCCCTTACTATAAGAAATCTACCATTATTATTTCCCTCTTTGATCACTATTGGAACTTCTCTAGCAATTTGTATAATTATATTACTGCAATTCAATACTATTTCCTTTTTGTTTATACTTGTAAGATTAATTGTATTTCAAGATAATATGAATAGTGTAGCCATTATGATAAGAAGTTAATTGTTTCTACCTATTGTACATGACAGTTTTGAATGTGTATTTCCAATGTTTGTGTTACATGCACACAGTAATGTTTGGCAGGCTGATCTTTTGCATAGTTGTTTCTTGTCACCTCCATTTGAACTTATGCCACATTTTTCAAGACCTTTTGTTTTAATGAAAACACTTAAAAAATTAATACATTTTCAGAATACCTCTATAACCCATTAACTTAAAACCAACACGCAAAACTATGTACATCTTCAAACTGAAGTGTAACCTTCCATATAGGAGGAATTGCCCCAAATCTCTAGCTGCACCCACAGGCATTACCTAACCTAAAATTAAGTTTACTGATGCTAAAGCAAGTTACAGTCTGTGCTCCCACTTACACTGACTGGTGTCTGTTCATTTTGTATCCCTATTCCTCTCCCAGATGTGTGTGCTTTCAGAAAACATTAACTTTTAGCCCTACGAAAAAGTGCAATGTCTATCTTTAAATAAAACTAAATTATACACTGTTTTATTAAATTTATTAAAGTATAAAGGTTGTTTGAAAGCTGCTATCTCTTGTTCACTTCTAATCATTTCAAGCTTTACTTTTCACTGAACTGCTTGCCCTTGAACCTTTACATTTTGCATTTCATTCAACAATGAACGCTCAAGAACAACTGTTTGCACCTGTAGACAGCTCATTGTCATGGAAACATAGCCAGCAATGCGAGAAAAACAGCTAACAACTCTACAGCTTCATGAAGGAATCTTTGTCAATTTCACTCAGGAAAGAACAGAATGTACAACTGCTCTCAGATGCATATTCTTGATGCCTACTAAACATTTTCTAATGGTGAAAAAGAGGGTAATATTATTGCACATGTAAGAAACATTGCACCTCTCATGGTTTTCATAATTTTGTCTTATTTTTCAAGCCAACTTACTTACAAAAACACTTGTTTATAGACTAAACCATGGGCATTAATCCAGGCATTCATCGTTGCAAAAATATGAGAAAACATCTCAACTCTACATATAATACAATCAGTATACTTTTACACCCCATCCCCACCCCAACAGCTGAAGATCACAGCATATTAACTTAACTTGTTTTTGTCTAGTCTTTCTTCTCTTATTACACTGCAATGCCTAGATTTCTTACAAATGCAAAAGTACCTGTCTACTTTAATATCTTTATCACATACAGTGACTGAAAAGACCCTCCCTTAGCTCCCAGCATTTAAAATACCCCTGTTCCTAACCCAGAGACTTCCCATACTCTGGAACAAACTTCCCATTCATGTCAAGCAGAGCACTTCACTGGCCCTCTTTAAGGGAAATCTTGACGAGTGGGTGAGCAATAGAAGTTCACCCCAGGGATCACTTCAGTGGCCTTGCTTGACAGGGGCACTGGGAACTAACTTTGGGCAGCATGATGCTAGGGAATCTTTTTAGGCTAGGCTTATATAGGCTCCAGGACCGTTAGCTTAGTACACACCTATGAACATATATATACTACACACAAGATTTTACCATACAACATGCAGTTTATATCATGAAATGATTTATACAAATACAATTAAGAAAAATTGTTTAACTTACAGTTACTTTTTTCCTTTTGGTGGTGTGTAAACATTAGTGACATAACATAGAGTATAAGCTTTACAGTACACCCACAAGTTTAAAGAAGTAAAAAAAAGTTAAATCTTTCTCAGTCACTTTTTCTTGCAAAGCCATATTTCACAAATGTGACTTATGCTTTATAATCTCACATTTATTCACTAATTTCAGTGCTGCTGGTCTTCTGCCTGTTCCTCTCCATCTCCCAATACCAGACTCTGGTTCAAGTCTAAAGTATTCCTGATTATTCTAGCCAATATTTTTTTCTGTCTCAAGCATTTTCCTTTGGAGCACTGGAAAAAGCTTCTCTGTGAAAGGTTATCTATGAACTTTATTGTCAGAAGAATGAGAATCAAAGTCTCCTCCTGTTTACTAGCTCATTTTGTCAAGTAACCTTTTGTTATTTCCTCCTTATCCTGTTCTGCATCAAAAAAAGTATTTAATCCTCCAGGAAAAAAATATTCTGAAGACAGCTGGATACAGCAGCTTGAATCTCTCACCTGTCTCTCAACAGTCCAGGATTTCTGGGATAAATTTGCTTCTCTGCTGCTTGGTATACAGTGAATTATTTTCCACAAGCACTCTGTTGTCTTCAATTTTTAATACTTTTTCCTTCTGACACAGTTTTGTCAGGATCAACTCCCTCTGCTGGTATGACTGCATCTTTATAATACAGGTCTTGGCTGCTTTCTCATCTCCAGGTTTGGATCATACACTCGATGTGCTCTTTCAATTAACAAATCTTGATGTGGAAAACCAGTCCAGATGCTTATTTGTGCTTTTATAAAATTAATATTGTCTGTTATTTCCAGTTTCTCTTACAGCAGAAAATCTTAGATTTTCTCTCTGAGCTCTATCTTCCAAGTCTACCATTTTTGAAACACCTGTTCTTGAAAAGTTGCATACTCTGCCATACTATCCTTCATTTCAGCCTCAGATTTTTGCAGTTTTAGCAATTTATCTGAATAGCTAGTTAAAGCTTCTTCTATTTTTTTCCAGCCTTTTATTCAAGTTGATGCACTTCTTCAGTGTTTCATTTGTTTTAATCAGCTCTGCGTACATTTGATTTTTCCTCTAAATTACTGGAAGCAATCTCTTGTACCAAAGCTGAATCTTGTACTGTGGTTTGCTGAACAGCTGTAGGATTCTTTCCAGTCACTGTTTCCCTTCACCTTTTCTAACTGATTTCCTTTCAGGTGCTCTACATTTCTTCTTTGCTGGTATCCAGACAGTGTACTTACTAGCCAGTAACTGAATTTTACTCAAGCTGACAGAATAGCCCTTATTTATCAGTTTCATTTATCACAAAGAGGGAGCTGAAATTAAGCTGTTTATCAGTGTGCAGCCATCTCTGAATTCCCTAGACTGCTTCTACCCTAAGGATTAGAAGCTTCTTTGGCCATTTCCCTCATGTTTTGTTAACAGAAATCCAAGAGATGTGCCTGCCTTAACTTTCTTTTTGTGGTCAATTCTCCTTTTAAGATAAGTTCAGTACTTTTCTGACCACTGTGTCTCAGATTTAAAATAACTTCTTTTAAAATGAGTCCAGCCTCATTCACCAGACATCGCGCTGGTTCAGGCTTATCACTAACACTTTACTTTATTTCTAAATTGGACACATTTCCAGCATCTACTGAGGTATGGACACTGGCTAGGTGTCTTCCCTGCTACATTTCTTCCATGATTCCCTACATGTACACAAGTTGTTGCGTTATCAAAGTAATTTCCTGACACAGCACATGATGGGATATTTTCAAATACTACCACTTGATCATCTCCCTATACCCCCCTTCCCAGTCAAAATGAACCCTGACCAGTGGCACATAAAAATGGATGTCTTAATGATACTAACTGGAGTGGAATGCCCAGGCAGATAATGCTTCTGTCTAGCAACTGCAGGCTTATCATTAGTTATATCTAGTGTGGTATTCCTCTTAGCAAAAGTTTCTCCACCCTCTACGTGGATGCCCTTATGATAATGTGAACTACTTCCACTTTCAAGATAACCTGGTATACATGCTGCTACATTCATTAGCTCCTTCACATGACTTTTGTTTAAAAACCTGCTGCTGTGGACATCTAGACTGTACATGTCCACTTTGGTGACACTAGAAACATTTTACTATGAGATTTTATCATCTGCTTTAACCAATGTTTTCTCCTTTCCCTATGCAACCAGGTGTAAAGGTTTAGACTTCCCCCATGGGCTCCCTTATTCCCATGTGCAGTACTGAGTCCTCTCTTCTTATGCAGTTGTGCCTTACTGGATAGACACAGTATACTGCTTTTCCCCATTTCCTCAGCTATGTTATACTGCATATCTGTTAACCAGATTATCATGTGCTTATCCAGAGTACTGTATGCTTGCTTCATCCTTATGCAAAGTAGCATGTGCTTGTTCCCTCACAAAAAGGTCTCCTAGCATTTCAAATGTAGTGATGTAAAATCCACTCACTGATCTATGAAAGTAAATTATTACTTCTGCAATATACTCACACTGTGGTCTGCCTTTCTTCTGTGCTTCTCAGAATTTATTTCTATTAGCTTCAGGAGTCAGTTTAAACATTCAAAAAAGCAATATTTATTTTATTATAATCCACATGCATTGTCTTATCAGTAGGAAGAGGATTTATAGACTTTACCCACTGCCTTTGGTCAGTTAGATATTGATTATACACTCTTGCAAGTGCCTAAACAAAAGTATGAAAATCAAGACCCTTTTTATACTGAATAAATAATTTGGTACTAATCTTAACATCAAAGCTTTGTTCCATTTCCCCTTCCATTATTCATTTACCTTTAACAATGGAGGAGCCTCTCAAGTTGGTGCTGCTTTTCCCTTTCATCATGCTCCAGTTGATCTCTTCACATCAAGTTGTTTTATTCTCTGTGTTGCCTTAACTCCAGATGTTTCACCTCCAACTCCAGTTTCTTTAACTCGAACTTGGTGCTGAGTTTATCTGGGAATGGACTAAGCTGCTTTGCTGCATGCTCTGCACCTGCAGCCACTACCTGACTGCCTCTAGATTCAGTGGAATGTTTCGGCTGCACACAAGGTTGTTATTGTGTCCTCCTTTGATATAACGACATATCCGCACATACAAGTCCTCTAACTTTACAGTCCTTAGCTATGACACTGACATTTTTCCCTATTCCAGAGAGCTAATTTTTGCCTGCTTCCCAATTACTCTGACTTGAAAATAAAATAATTGCTGCGCAAGATAAACTGCTGTAATATTTACTTTATGGCTGCATTAATATACAGACACCTTTGGTGAGAACATCTCTTTTACAAGCCCTAAGTACAGATTACAAGATCCAACCAAGTATCTTAATAAATAATATCTAAAGAACAGTGGTATAACCCCATCTGCTGCCTCCAATTAATAGTGAAAAGGCCTGTAATTCCACATTTTGCAACCAATTGATATGTAATATTCCGACTCTCATATCACTGCCAATGATATCCAAATGTGCAATGGAGCCAAGATTATTGGATTTTACTCTCTCCTGAGCCAGGATGTGCTCAGTATCTTGAAATAAGATGCAGAAGAAGACCGAGACAGTGCAGTATGTGTGAGTCATAGAATGGTAGTTCCTATGGATGTAGTTACTTTGACTCCTATAGCAAACACCATAAGAGATTCCAGTGGGTGGATACATTTCAGTTTATTTAAAGTAAGGTCACTGAGATGCCTGTATGTCTGCAAATAGCTGTTAGATTACCATGGAATGGAAAGGTACTACGTGGTTACCAAATTGTGAAAAATGGTTCTATTAGTGCATGGAATTACATTTTTAAGCTTTCTTTTTGTCAGGCTTTCTAGACATTACCACATCCTGTTATGTACAAACACTACTTTTACTTTTTAGCTCATCATCAGTGTTATACTACTGAAGAACTAAACAAACTTAAAATCAAGAAATTACCTTCTATTTCCTTACAGAACTCATGAGGTAGATTTGAACATTTGAAACGAAGTTTGCTAACTTCAATGGTTTCCACTTCAAGGAGATCATGCACATTTTTTCTTGCTTGTTCCTTAAAAATAAATTTAAGTGAATGACTTATCAGTCTTTTTGTTAAAAAATTCCATTGTATTTTACTTGGAAAAGGTTAAGTAGAAAATACTAAAAATCTAACAGCTAATTAACATTTTCAGCTATCAGGATTAATTATCTGCACATAACTGGAAAACTATTACAACATTTACACACACAGTATGTAATAGAAGCTGTTCCAAAACACATTTTAATGATGTGTTCAGAAGCTCAGCAGATCAGGACTGAAGGGATGGTCTAGTCAATTAGTTCATTATTAGTGATTCATTTAACAAAAGGGCTTAAGAAAATGTAGGTATTGAAATATAATAGATGTATACCATATTAGTCATCATGAGGAGGTCCTCTGCAGTTGGTTGACTGTAGGTAACTTTTTCTCCTGCACTTCCAGTTGTTTCACTTTAGTTTCCACACGCATGAGCAAATGCTCTCCCTACTATTATAAATCATGGCATCATGACAGAGCATAATTAGTCCCACTGCCCACCAATTTGTTTTGAGTGAGCAGAAGAGGAAAAAAAAATGGTGCATTGATAGTCTGGCCAATGGTGAAGAAGAATGAAGCTATGACTGCAGCCCAGGTAACATGTTCAATTAGGGACAAAGGTATCTGAGAAACCAAGCAAAGGATGATGAGCTTGACCAGCCAATGCCAGCTCATTCATCCTAGGTGAGGGAGGCTGTTATACCTGCAGATCTCATGATACCTAATGGTGGGAGTGCTGCATGTGGAAGGGACCTCCCAGCTCAGCCAGAGAAACAGGAGGTACTTGTGAGCATGCATGCATGCTTCCTTGCCCTACCAGGCAGCTATAGTGAATTTACTTTCAGCTACTGGAAGGACAGATACGCTTTTTTGCTGGGCATGCAAATAGCCTGCTCTCTATCATCTGACCTTCACCACTGGGGGAAATTTTAAGCCAAATAGAGCTTCCTAGGCATGAATGTATGGGCTATATGGCACTTGACTAGTCTGGAAATACCTAGCTCTCACCCCAATATTGTGTACAGCTAGCAGACCCATTGAGCAGGCACCTATAGAAATGTGAAGGGGAAAAATACATGGATAACACAAATAATTTTCTGCACATGGATCCATTCATGGTACCCAAACAGCAGTAACCAAACTCATAAAACGCATAGCAAAAATTTTGATAAACTGCAGCTATTCTCATTGACTTCATAAAGGCATTTGACCTTGCTAATTATACCTCACTTTTTGACAAACATCACTCGTGGCTGCAACCAGCCTGTTATACACACAAGATAAAAATCTACCTCAAGAATAAAATACCATTTTATTACCTTGCAAATATTGGTCCATACATTGCAAATTAAATCTAGAAGCCCTCTAAAGCACTCACCTGGGTTCACTAGAATACCAGAACACAAATGGTGCCCAGTTGTTACAGTATACAGACAACCCCACATCTTCTATGTTGTTCAGAAACTATAGCCACCTTGCTGCACAAACTACAGACTGGGACAAGTTTTGCCATCTGTTTGCATCAGAGAAATTTGCTGTTACATGAAAAATGAGGTCTTTCATAAACAATTAAGTGATAAACTTGGTATACTAACTGGTAAATGTTATTGTTGTTGTTTGTCTTTCGGCTTTTTCCCAGTAAGGGGTCGCCACAGCAGAACTCCAGTCCACTAATGATTGGCAGTAGATTTTTTTATGAAACGCTGAGGTGCCAGCTCAACGCACAACCTTCAACGAAGGCACACCCATTTACGCATGCATGTCTTTCGAACACTACCCAACCGTGGGGAGGACATGCAGACTCCATACAGAAGGCACTCCCAAGCCAAGCCGAGAATCGAATGGGAGAATCCCTTGCTGTGAGGTAACAACGCTACCACCGTACCACCGCGGCATACACTAACTGGTAAATGTATTGTAGTGAAATAAAGTCTGATTGAAACAGTCTATAATTTGAAATACATTGGCATATAAGGTTCTGACAGCATATAAACCTAACAGTCAAGGGAGTCAGCAGAAAACAAAGAACACATTACTGATATGACCTTATTTTCTACCCTCCTTTTGATAAGCCATCACAAAAGTCTTATTATTACCAAAACCTCTGTATATTTCTGTGACCATGGATAAATTCAACAAGTGTGATAGCAAGAAGCATAAAGCCATGTAAAGTACAGCTGAAAAGTTTGTTACAGGCCTTCCTTCCTTCACCCTCCAGTGTTAAGCCTTGCAAACACTAGGAAGGATAATACTATAAGAAACGGTGAACTATACCCAGTTGGTCTTTATTCATAATCTGCTCTGAAAAAACATATACCATAACCAGCCAATACAGGACTCATGAAGATTCATCGAACAAAAATAGTCTGACAGAAATATTTTGGAAACATACTGCTGAAAGCCACTATCCGAAAACCACAAATTAAATTTTTTTGCAGGAAGTAAGCCCCTCTGTATATGTAAGCTGTGGGGGTGCAAACTCCACATGTACAAAACAGTGGATAAAAGTGCAAAAAAATGAATGAGCACTAAAAGTGGAGCTTGGCAATAGTCAGGACTTGTCAGGATACCCCACTATATTAGTTTGGTACATCCCAAACCAGAAGCTTAGATCCACTACTCAGGAATAAACCACAGAATTATTCAAACGTCAGTGACAAGCCCACTGCACTTCATCCTACAGCATAGAAAAGGCTACTATCTGGCATTGGAACTACTGCATCTTTTTCATTATTTGAGATTCTATATAAAACTCAATTGTCATCTTTTTCTTACCCTGACTGTGAAATAAGCTAATGACTCTCTCACACACGTTATGGTATATGTAACTGGACCACAAATGGATATCAATCCAGATTTTCAGCTATTACGCCACTTAGTCAGATCTCTGTGTTCTCTATCAGTGATACTGCTTGCACTTATTTTGAGTCTACCTCTTATCATTGTTGCACTGGTGCACCTCCCCCTAGCTCAGTAAGTTTTAAATTGTGCCATCATCATCATCATTCTACTGAGACTGTTTATTCTGACTCTGCCCAAATTGGATGAGGGATCAGAAAATCACTTGGAATATTTACAGAAGGAGGGCTGAAAAAATCTGAGAAGTTCCCTGAATCACCTTACCTCTCTCATCACACTTTTGATAACCTGTGCAGCAGATTGCCCAGAAACTAAATCTCCATCCAAAGAAGAATTCAAAAATTCATTTTTGACATCTAGGAGGTTCTGAGAGCACAGCCAGGCAAACCTCCTCTAAATAGTACCAGCGGTAACAACCCTGCAAGCAGTATTGACAGTCATCAACACACTTCGAACAATGAGTAATGAACCGAGAAAGAGAAGAAACTAAACACCACAAGGCAGATTTTCCTCACAATAGGAAACTGCAGCCAAAACATTACTCATACTTTCACAATTAATAAGTATAAACTTTATCATATGAGCCGGACAAATCAAAACTTCAAAAATCAAACTTGAGAAGCATACAGCTTTTTTCCCCAAACATAAGAATAGCTTCACCATCCTTGTCAGAATTAGAAGGATGAGGATTACAATTAGCAAAATGTTCAACAGCAGCTGGATTAACTAAAACTATAGAAGCTGTCTCAAGTCTGGGATTACTGTATAAAACATTGTAAATTCTATGTGCTTTCTTATGTTGGGTGTCAGGGAAACTACAGGCTATAACAAATGAATCTTCCAATGCTGACAGCAATAGGGGATTGGTGAGGGTTCTGGAAATTCTATTTGTAGAAAATCATAATATTTTCTATGTGACTGAGAAACAAAAGTGTTCTCCCACTGAAAAACAATGGCTCATTTTGGAAGTAGCCTCAGAGAAACAGTATCAAAAAGCAGATATCACTCTCCTCCCTTCAGAATCTGAGTCAGAAACCTGAGAAGAAAATATTGCATCTATCAATTCATATTACCCTATTGATTCCAAATCATGAACCTCTTCAGGGAAAGAGGAACCTTTGTTTGGGCACAACATTCTGGCTAAGCAGGGAAACATTCTCAACCTCTTCTCCCATCACTGACAAAAGTGGCTCTCCCTTGGCCACTGAATGTACCACAACATTTGCAAAGGATGTGGTTAACCTCTAGTCCATGGTAGCTGTATGGCCAACATCAGAGGGATCCAAAGAAAAATATAAGTAGCCTGAAGAACCATCTTTGGCCACAGCAGAATTACCCACCTCAGTGTGTGGCAAATTACCAGCCTGTTGTAATGGCAAAGGCTGCTTGACTTACTTTTTTCTTTTTGTGGCCAGAAGAAGATTTGGCCAAGGGACCAGCAGTTTGTTCCATGGTCAAGCTGAAAAAGGTGCTTGTTTCACATGGAAGCTTAGCAGCCATAGTCGGTAAAACAGGAAAGTAGCAAAAAGATAACTTTTTTCCCGCAAAACACAATAAAATGCAATTTAAACACTTTCCCCAACCCAGAAAAGTAAAATAAATATAGTTTCTCCACAAAAAAGTACTTTTAACAACTCTTTACCACAAAAGGCAAAACGTACTCTCATTTAATGCAGTTGAGTTTGCCATTGAGTAGAAATCTATTAAAACCTTGCACATAGCATGGTTTTGAATTATTGATGCAGATATGAACAAGCAATATCTGATGCCTAGAGGCATCAGTAGGAGTTAACTGCAGATGCACCTGGAGGTATCACTTAGAAGTAATGAGTTAAAAGTCATGAGACAGTTAAGGAAAATAGTTTTTCTAGCTTAAAAGTATTTATTTTTTTTTACACAAAAATGTAGTATACATTACTTAAAAAGTAATATTGAAGGTTTTTCCCAGAAGGGAATTTACCTGCTCAGCAATGTAACAGCATTAGCAGACTCTCTTCTTGGTAGCAGGAAAGCTCTGAAAGTCTAGGCACTCAAACCTGTCTTTTCAGTCAGCTGCCCCTCAAACTGATTAACATGTTGTGTGTCTGCAAGGTGCCCTGGAGCTTTGGAATATGGCCAGCTGTTATATCCTATGAAGCATATAACCCATATAGCTTGGGCTTCTGCAGCAGTGATCAATATGAAGAACATTTTTACTTCACAGGTCCCTTCTGAAACTAGCTTTTTCCCAACAGGCTAACCTGGATAAAATATGTAAATAATTAAAAATAAATATATATTTGTCCGACTTACAAAGAACTCCATCAGCATCTATAGGTTGTAGGGGCCTTACACAAACAGTGATATGCTAGAATATGGCAGAGGTCTCACTCTGGAGGTCTCCAGATTAACTGATATGCTGAATATATATCTTCTTAGATCTAGTATCAGGAGTCTTTCTCAGTGGACAGAACAGTGAAATATCAAAAGAGGTACTAAAAAGGAAGCTGGAGCCAGACAAGGGCCAAAAAAAAAAAAACAAGCCTAGATCCTTTACAGCCAAAGTGCCAGAAGATGCCTAACTGTTGGAGTCCTGGACAGATGACCAGCTAGCCACAATGCAAATATTTCACAATGGAGATATTTCTAAAATAAGCAAACAAAATTCCTACATCCTTAATTGAGTGGCAGTTGACAGCAGTGTTTTCAACTAGGCACTAACAGAAAAGCTCAAATTCCAGAGGAGGTGTAAATGAATGTCATAATCCAAGAAAAACTAAATACCTCTTAAAAGGAAAATAAAAGTGATAAACATAACTTGAACAGGAAAGTTTATTTGACATTTGTTTTCATTAGTTAATTTGCTATTTTAAAGGGTGTTTTGTTTTTCTTTTTCTTTTTTTCCAGTGGGTGGCTTACTAATTAATGGCAAAATGCAGTGTACTTACCAGCCCACCTTGAAGGTGTTTGCTTACTTAGTAGAAGAAATTTGCTTAGTCCCTGTCTTCCAAGACCAAAGGAGCAAAGCAGCTGTTCTGACTTTCCGAAGTATTGTACTCTCTTCAAGCAGAGCATGAGCTGGAGATGCCTTTTCAGCATATAAAGGGCTATGTCTTCCCCATTCAGCCTCATAAATAAAACAGGGAGATGTTGACCACTCTTTTTGCAGCAAATATGAAATGGTACTAAGGTCTACCTGATCATTCTGAGAACTTGACTTGATTCCATTAACAGTACGGGTCTGGAGCTCTACAAACCAGTGAGGAGATATAATGGCTACCATGATAATTATCTTCCAAGAAATACATTTCAGAGCCACCGAATCAGCAGACCTGAACAGAGGATGAGTAAGCTTTTCAGTCATGAAATCCCCAAGGAAGAAAGATGCTCTTCAATGACAAATAGAGAAGATGAAAACCTTTTAAGTAGAGCTTGTCCATCCACTGCTGAGGTACAGTTCTTCCCTCCACAAGAATATGATAGACAGAAATCCCAACAACATCACCTTGACCATGGAATAACTAAACTCGCAAATCATACTAGTGTCTGGCATTTATCAAAATAACCTGAATACTTTCAGAAGAGGCCTAGGATATCTCTTTGCCCAAATACAGACCCTCTTTCATTTAGAAGAGTAAGCCTGACAAATGGAAGTCCTTCCTTGTCTTAGCTTCAATTACTTCTTAGAGTCATGCTGAAAGATCAAGGGAGAAGCAAAGGATCTATGAGGGGAAGATGGAGACAGAGAACTGGGAGAGCTTCCTGCACAACCAAAACCTGACAGTCTGCAACACACTGCTCTCGAGCTTTGGTTTGCACTCTCTAAATTTTGTTATTAGTTAAGGATCTGAGAAAAAAGTGGGAAGGCATACAGGAGTCTTTCCTAACAGAAGAAGGAGACTACATCTACAGTCATCTTCAATCTTCTCTGCTGAATTGAGCAAAACTGGAAAACCATATTCTCCTGAGTGCCAAACATGATAATAGCTGATGCCTGATTCAAAGAAGACCCTAACCAAACAGGACTTCCAAAACCTCAGCTCCAGGTATGGAAATAAGGTACATAAGGAAAGATGGTGGTGGAATGCAGAAGTCTAGGAAGTCATCAAAAGAAAGAAGGAGTGCAAGAAGTGAGACAGAAAAGACTAACCAGGTTAGTAAGGGGTACTGGTTGGCTAACAAAGAAGCTAAGAAAGAAGTTGCAATAGCAAAGAATAGGGCATCAGAGTCACTCTACCAGCTTCTGGAAAGTGACTCAGTAAGTGGCATCAAGAAACTATATCAGGTTGCAAGGCAAACACAGAAAGATAAAGAAGATAGTCAGACACCCTTCATAAGGGATGCCAGCAACAACCTGCTCACCAGTCCACAGGACATGAAAGGCAGATAGAAGGAGTATTTCCAGCAGCTTCTGAATGAAGAAACCCCCCACAGAAGCTGTATTGCCCCAAAAACAGCCTACAATGAGAAAATAAGAGGAGCTTCTTCAGTGAGGAAGTCAAACATTTACTTGTTAATGGTAAGTAGGACTTACACAACTGTGCTATGTTCAGCATTCCCACGGCTTCAGTGGCATTTTGGGTAGATTCCCAAAGCTCACCCTACCTGGGAGGTGGAACAATAAGGATCTAGCGGCCTCTGCAGAATGGTCTTAGCAAAGCCTGCTCTGGACCCTGAAAAATAATCCAGTTTGCAGTGCTTTGTAAGGGTATGAACAGAGGACCAAGTTGTTGCCTCTATAATGCTTCTAGAGTCCAACTTTTTCCACTATGCCATTGCAGAGAATAAGGCCTTAGTTGAGTGAGCCTTAACTTTGTCTGGACTTGATTTACTCTGGTGGGAGTAACAGAAAAAAACATCAGAGGACAATCATCGTACAGCAGTTTGTTTACAGACAGGTTGACCTTTCTTATCCCCCATATAGAAGACAAACAACTGTTCAGCATTCCTAATGGGCTTTGTTCTGTCAAGGTAGAACTTGAGCGGCCTGTACACATCTAAGGTATGTAGAATCTTTTCTTGCTTGTTTTATGGATCAGGATAGAGCATTGGGAAGATTGCTGGCTTGATTCAAGGTAAATTCAGAAACAACTTTAGGCGTGAATAATAGATTAATGCATATCACAACTCTGTCCTTGTGAAAAATAAGATAGGGTTATCCTACCATGAGAACTTGCAGCTCAGACACTAGCCTTGCAGATGTAAGATCAATGAATAAAACAGTCTTACAAGTTATCATCATCATCATCAACCCCCTTTTTTCCCCATTTTCTACATGGGGTTGGGGTGTCGTGTTGACTGTCGCCATCTTTCTTGATTCAATGCCACAATCCTGCCTTCATAGACACTCATGCCGGACTGTCGCAGATCTTCTCTCACACAATCCATCCACCTCTTTTCTGGATGCCCCCCATTTTGTCTCACCTTCTTCCTATCTGTCCCAAATCTGCTTCATCAGATAGTCTTCTGCTTTTCTGCACATGTGCCCAAACCATCATAATCTGTTCTCCTTGATCTTTTCTGCAACTAGAGCTACTTTCGCTTCTGCTCTTATGTCCTACAGTGTGCATCCTACCACCCATCTTAGACACTTTGTTTCCATAATCTCTTGCTTCCTCATCTGCTCTGCCTTCATTGGTCACACCACTGTACACCCTGCTTTTAAGCTTCTTCTGTCATACACTACACCTGACACTCTGTGTCAGTTGGCTGCATCCCCTCTGATTTTAGCTTTGACCTTATAATTCAAACTTCCCTTCTCTTCAACCACCCCCTCCCCAGATACTTGAAGCTGTTAGCCAATTCCACTATCTTGTCTTCTATCTCAATTCTCAATTTCTTCTGATTTCCCCATTACCACCGTCTTATCTGTACTTAGTTTCATACCATGTGCCTTCAGTTTTGCATTCCATTCCCCTATCCTTTGCTGAAGTTCTTGCTCAGAGCCTGCCTGTAATGGTACATCACTTGCTTACAGCAGCTTTGTTTAATCTGTCCCCTCCAACCTGTTTGCTAATGTAATCAAGCACCAGTATGTGCAATAGTGGCCTCAGAGCTGAACACTAATGCACACCTACTCCTACTAGGAATCCCTTTACGAGACTGAACATTGTTTGTACTTCAATCTTTGGATCTTTGTACGTAGCCTGCACTAATTCTACCAATGTTTCTGGGACATCAAACCACCACATGACTGCCAAAATCAGCTTTCTTGGGACCTTGTCATATGCTTTCTCCAAGTCTAGGAATTGCAATTTGGACTCCTTCCTCGTCTTTAGCATCTTTTCAAATATTGAGTCAGTTGTGCTGCATTCTGATCTGAATCCGAACTGCTCATCTTCCATCTTACTTTCTACTACTCTTTGTATCCATTTATCAATCATCCTCTCCAGAACTTTCCTGCAATGTACCAGGAGAATGATACCTCCGTACTGCCCTCAGTTGTGGATGTCCCCCTTTGTTTTTGGACACTAGCACAAGTATGCTTACTTTCCAGTCATCTGTGATATATGCCTCTCTCTCTCTCTCCACCCTGCTATGAGTACCCTCAAGAGCTATTTCTCCCCTATCTCACCCAGCTTCTTTATCATATCTGCTGTGACCTGATCTGAGCCTGCTGCTTTCCCTGACTTCATCTTCCTTAGTCCTGTTCTCCATCCATCTACCTTTGATTTCCTCTGGACTGTTGAGCAGGTTATTGCTGGCATCCCTTCTGAAGGTTGTTTGAATATCTTCTTATTTATTATTTATTTTACATTTGTTAACCGGGTTAGTCAGGCTGAGCTTTTGGCTCATTTTCAGCAGAGACCCGGGGAGAAAGGCTCATCAGGACTAGAAAACAATTTATTAAATTTTAGTAACACAGTAGTAACAATCAGCTATAGGATCTTACAAGCAGAGACCTGGAGAGAAAAAAAGTTCCTCAGGCAATTCAATTATACAGAGTATTAACAATTGGCAGACAAGTATGCGAGTTGTTACAAACAAGGTTTTAAACAATTAGCAGAAGAAAATGTGACTAGCTACAATATTATTTAAGCTGCTTACAGCAAATGAACTAATAGTTAAGCAGATGCCTATTTAAAGTGGGTAGGATCTAGTTGTATAGGAGTTTGGAAACAAGAAAGGAAAGTAAGAATGGCTAGTAGGAGATGTAGGGGAGGTAGATTATAGGAGACAGACTAGGCAGATAGGTTGTTTTGAGACTGTAAGAATTAAGAGTGGTTGGAGATAGAGGAAGGGAAGAGGTAGAAGAGGCAGGGGAATAGTGTTAGAGATACATTAAGAGTGAGGTGGTGAAATAGGTGAAATGATGGTGGTTTCAGGGTGGTTGGCTACAGTGGCAAAACTACTTTGTTTTTAGGTATTTCCTTGTGGCTAATTTGAAACTTTTGCTATGCTGGAGAGATTTTATTTCAAAGGGGAGTTGGTTCCAGGATGTAGCTAGGTTATAGTTATAGGGAAGGCAGCCTATTTTGGTTTTGGGTTTGTGGATGTCTAATAATTCTTGATTTGAGCTGCATAGCGTCCTAGCAGGGGATTATTTGGATATGATAGTGGAGAGGCTGGGGCAGAAAAAAGGTAGATAGAAGATAGAGTGGATGATTTGTAGTTGGTCTAGTTGGAGCAACTGAGGGAATTCTAGCCAGTCTAGTTGCTGTAGTGCTAACCAGTGGTGAGACTTGTAGGTTTGGTTAGCTGCAAATCTGGCGATCTTATTATAGGTAGCTTCAAGCTTGAAAATAAGTGTAGAATTTAGGTTTGTGAATATGTGGCAGCTGTACAGGAGTGTTGGGAGTAATAAAGCCTGGGAGAGAGTTATTCAGGCAGTATTAGTTAAGTATTTCTTGCTACGAAAAAGGTGTCCAAGTTTCTGATGAGTTCTTTTTACCAAGTTAGTAATATGGAGATCAAACTTAAGCTGATTATCTATTGTAACACCTAGCAATTTAGTACTAGATTCAGCTGAAATGATAGTGTTGTTGCAGGATAAGATGGTAAATGTACTTTTGAGTGTGGTGATGTTTTTAGAGAGGAAGAGTAGGAGCTTAGTTTTTTTTGGATTAAGTATTTGTTTGTTATCACTAAGCCAAGCCTCAATGATGTGGAAGGATGCCTGGGTAGTTGAGTGGAGGTCAGTTGGGTTGTCAGCAATGGTTATAACAGTTGAGTCATCAGCATATTGCACAAGAGATGACTGGGGACAAGAGGAGTAGAGCAAGTTGGTGAAAATATTAAAGAGTAGTGGTCCAAGTATGGACCCTTGGGGGACTCCCATTTTTACACTGAGAGGGGAGGATAGTGCAAAGAACCATTTAACTGATTGCTGGCGGGTAGAGAGATAGCTGGAGAACCAAGAGATAGTAGGGGGAGAGAAATGTAAGTTAGTGAGTTTATCTAGAAGGAGTGGGTGAGAGACAGTGTCAAATGCTTTAGAAAGGTCAAGGAATAGGCATGAGACAAGTTTACTGTTATCACGAGCTAGGGAGACTATGTTGATGAATGATATGAGTGCAGTAGTTGTACTATGCTTGGGATGGAAACCATGCTGTGTGGGTGTGAGAAGGTTTTCCTGGTGAAGGTAATGCATTACCTGCTTGTGAATGCATTTCTCTAGGATTTTTGAGAGTGGAGATAGTATGGCAATCGGTCTGATGTTGGATATGTCTGAGGAGTTGCCCCCTTTGTGAATGGGTAGAGTAAAGAAATTCTTCCATACAGTGGGGACATAGGATTCAGAAATGGATCAGTTGATTAAGATGGATACAGGATAGGCAAGAGGTTCAGAGGCAATCTGCAGGAAGTAAGAGGGTAGCTTGTCAACAGATGTGGAGCAAGTTTTAAGTTTATAGGGTAATGACTTTACATAGTTAGTTGATACTGCTTTTAGAGAGAAGGAGTTAGGAGAGTTTGAAAGAGGTATAGAGTTTGTGGGGGTGCTAGTGTTGTTTCTGGGGGGAGAGAATTTATTATGGAGGTTATTGAGTTTATAAAATGATTGTTAAATTTGTTGGCTATGTCTTCAGGTGTTGCATTGGGACCTCACCAAAAGGATAAAGGGTCTCAAACATCTGTCCTATGCTGCCCGACTGAAAGAACTCCAGCTCTATTCAGTAAACACCGCTTGCTCAGAGGTGACCTTTGCCTAACATACAAGGCCATGTCAAACCCAGATTTGATGAATATGCTTCACCTCAAAAAATCTAGATCCGTCAGAGCCACAAGGGCGGGAGACTTAAACCTCGACACGGCTATTAATAGGACGTGCTGGAGGGATAGATTCATCACCCAAAGACTCCCTATGCTGTGGAATAAAATCCCGGTATATGTGAGGCAGAGCACCTCGCTGGCCTTGTTCAAGAGAAATCTTGACCAATGGATGGGAGATCGCAGATATACCCCAGGGATTACCTCAGTGTCACTGCTCAACAGAGGCACAGCAAAATAATGGGTATAGTTCCCCATACTAAAGGGGTGGCGTAAGCCACAAAACTATGGGCTAGGCTTGTAAATGCCCTCGGGCAGATAGCCTAGTATGAACCTATGAACCTATGAACCTATGAACATGGGTTAGGAGATGAAGGGTTTCCTGGATGAATAGTTTGTTTAATTCAGCTCCAGAATTTCTTTGGGTCTGATTTAAGAGAAGAGGGAGGATTGGCATAGAAGTTTATTTTGTCATAATGGATGATTTTTTTATTATATTTCTGAGTTCTTTATATTACTGATGAAGAGAAGGGGTCTTAGTTTTAGTCCACATTTTCCAAATCCTATCCCGGTCTTTCATGAGGGTTCTGGTAGATTTAGTGAGCCTGGGAGCAGTATTGGATTTGATTCTAATTGTGTGAAGAGGTGCAAGGGAGTTAAGAATGTTTAGGAATGTATTGTTGAAGGAGTGGACAGCTTCATCTAAAGGAAGAGTGGTGAGGTAGGACCAGTTAATTTTGGAGAGTTGATGAATAAAGAAGTTAGGACAGAAATGAGAAAGTGAGCGGGTCTTTGTCTTGCAGCCTGATATAGTTTCTTTGTGCCATCTACTTTGTCACTTTCCAGAAGTTGGTAGAGTGCCTCTGATACCCTGTTCTTTGCTATTGCAACCCTTTTCTTAGCCTCTTTGTTAGCCAACAAGTATTCCTTCTTAGCCTGACCTGTCTTTTCTATCACTCACTTTTTCCTGCACTCCTTCATTCTTTTGATGACTTCCTGGACTTCTGGATTCCATCACCATCTTTCCTCATGTATCTCATTTCCATACTTGGCTTGGCCGCATATCTGTTCTGTGGTCCTCACATGTGCTGTTTTGAGGCACTGCCATTCTTCTTCAACTCCACCTGTTTCCCCCATTTCTTGGCGTGCCAGAGCTCTGAGTAAATCCTTAAAATGTTGTACTTTCTCTCCAGTCAACTTCCAGGTCTTCAGCCTTGTCTCTGTTGACCTTACAGCCTTCTATGACTACTGCTTGCAGCTGATTGTGGCAACCAGGTGTTTATGCTATGGGCCAACTGTTTCAGTGGGGATGACTTTACAATCATGGATTCTACCTCAGTGCCTTTTCCTTCCAAGTAATGATCTATAAATCAGCCTTAGAGGCAGGTTCAAAAGGAGGTAAGGTCACCTTTTCAAGAACAAAGTACAGCTCCCAGGGAGGAGAAGGAATTTGTTTTTGAATGAGTTTCATGTGCAACAATCCTTTCAAAACTGTATGGTCATATAAGGAGATGAAAGAGGGGGATCCATGGACAGACAAGCAGAGATGGCTCCAAGATGCACTTTGATAGAAGCATATGACAAACTGTCTCTAAGTAGCTCACATACAAATATTTCAAACTGGAGGGGAAGAAACTCTTTTGGGACGAATGTTATTAGACAGACACCACTTAGAAAATCCCTTTCACTTGTAACTAGTTGTAGGTTTTCTTGCCTCAATAAAAACCTGCTGTTTACCCTCATGGATTAAGTCCCTAACAGCTATCAAAATATAATCATCCAGGCTGTCACCTGCAATTGCTCCAAGTTATGGTGTACCATTCCCCCTTTATGCTATGCGAGCAGATCCAGTCTGCAAATTAAAAAAAAAAAATCATTCATATAAAAATTTGCTCTGCAGGTAAGGATGCAGAAAAGTCATCCAAAGGAGGTGAACAGATCTACTTGAGGTGTTCCTAACACATGGATCAAGTCCTGGAAGATATGAATCACTGTTAACATCTCTTTTACATATATGTGCTTTGGTATATCCTAAAGACCTCACAAGCCTTGCACTTGAACTCCCATGGACAGTGGTCCCCTCACAAAATCTGAAGGATCCATCTGGATAGACTGAATTGAGGTCTGAAGAGAGAAAGGGAGTCCTGAATTCAGAGACAGTTGATCCTTCCACCACTGCAGTTTCTATTTCACAAATACCAGTACCGGTACCTGGAAATACAAGGGGTGAAGGTGCTGCGTCCAACAATTCTTCAAGTATCACTGAATTTTTCTCATAGTCTGGCCAGTGGTAACATGAGGATCCTTGATGCCATGAGTCTTAGACTTTTCAGAAGCTCTCTTGGTAGGTCCATGATCTGATAAATCAGAACTTTGTCTTCTGGCAGAAAGGCCATCTTTTTTTTACTATGCCGATCCAACACCACAGGAGAACAATTTGTTGAGAGGGTGTCAGGAAGGACTTTTGAAGGTTCAATTTGAAGCCCAGGTAAGGAAGGGGAGATGCAACTTTGCCTAAGGACTCCAAGCACCTAGATACAGAATCTGTATAAATCAGCAAATCATATAAATAAGGAAAAATGTGGATGCCTAGGGTTCTGTAATAGGCAACCACTGGAGCCAGACACTGTAAGCACTCAGCATGCTGTAGATAGCTCAAATTAAAATGCAGAACACTGATAATGTAAGACAGAAATAACAAATCTCAAAAAATTCCTGAAATTAGAGCAATAATCAAATGATGATAAGCATCCTTGAGATCACCATGACACAGTGGTCTGGAAGCAATGCTAGGACTGACCGTAAGGTGAGCATTTTGAATTTCAGAACTTTTACAAAGTTGTTTAGAAAGGACAAATTTAGCAGAGGTCCCTCAGCAGTGCTGCAAAAAAGATTCTGGAGTAAATTCCTTTGTCTTTTGTACCACTGGCACTGGTTCTATGACCTCTGCATCTACCATGTAATGGAGCACTGGAGGAAACAGCTCTGACTGGTCTGGTGGGTGTGGGGGAATTCCCCTGAAAAAGACAGGATTTCCAGTCCACTGCTAAGTATATCCTCTCTGAATTATTCAAAGAACCCATTTGCCTGAGACTATTTGTGGCTAGGTTTCAGGGTTGAGAGACAGCCTGGGGGAAGCAGGAAAAGAAGGCGGGGGAGTACACTTTCTGTTTCACTTGGCATAGTCATTCCTTTGCAAAGGGTTGATACTTTTTCAGAAAGGAACCCCTCTTATTTGGTTTCAAATAATTATCCTCCTGCCATTCCCTTTTTATCCCTGACTTTTGTTTGGCTAGGATTTTTGCTTGTTCTCTCCCTTGAAGGACAATAGCTTGCTTGGGGAGAACTTGGGTGCATTAAACATCCTAGATACCCAAATTAATTTGTTTTGATCATCTCACGGTTTGTGACTCTGTGTAACAGAGGGCCAAAAGACCAATTCAGAACTTAAAGTTGCATTCATAATGTCAATTTTTAAATCAGCAGAAACATTCTGATTACATAACCAAACCTACTGTCTTAATACAACAGAAGTAGTAGCATTTCACAAGAATGTATCTGCACATTCAAGCAGAACTCTTAAAGAATGTTTCAAAACCTGAGTAAAATTAGAAACAATTTCATTCATATAAGAACTTGCTCTGCGGGTAACAATACAGAAAAATAGTCCAAACTGCATGCACACTGTAAAATAATTTTCACATATAGCCTTGATAATTTAACATTCTAAAGGCTAGATTACTAAAAAGAGACATCCTTTGCCCTGAAGAGCTAACCATTCATTATCCTTCATTATCACTCATTTTATCAGGGGCAGGGTGCTGGATTAGATTAAGCCAAAGATTTTTTTATTTGTGCAGGCAACTGGGAAGACCACAGCTGGTCAGCAGTGAAATGCCTAGCTCTGGAGTACTGCTCCCAAACAAAAACATCACTAAATACAGCAATTATCTGAGGAAAAGTGGACACTTGTTTGAACTTAAGCTCAGGCTCGCCTTCTAAGAATCAGAGTGACCGGATTCATAGTTAACCTAGGAAATCACCATAGACCTCACCAGAATCCTTATCTTTGTCTGAAATAACGGAAAGATCTCTAGCCAATCTAGCATTAGAGCCATGTATGGGAACACAACCACCAGAACGAGCTGTCTGCACAACATTCTTAGCCAACTAAACCGCATCAGCTTTTTAAACAGCTATAATCTGATTATCAGATGTATGATGAAGTCAGCAGTGAAATGAGAAAGGAGACTTGTCATACCCAAGGAGACTCTGTATTTTTTCTGAGCCTTTATAGAGATTGCTAGAATCAATACTGGTGTCCTGCAGGCAGCTTTATAAACACCTTCCAAGGATGGTAAGAGAGGAGGGATAGCCACAGAACTGGGAATCTTGTTCTCTATAAGGTCATATTCTCTGCCTAGCTCTGGGGTACTGCTCCCAAACAAAAACATCACTAAATGCAGCAATTACCTGAGGAAAAGAGGACACATTTTATGATCAACTTCTGATAGATTTGGTTGGCTATAATCACCTGCATTAGAAGTCAAAGGTAAGTACAAACTTGCAGTTTTAAAAGTACTGTATTTCATTTTTTCTGTTACCTAATTGTATGTTTCAGTGAATAGTGTGTGCTGTGTGTCTCACTGCTATAAGAGGGGGTGGTGGTCTTCTCACTTCTTTGTTATCTGATATTTAACTGTTAGCCTAGAGGGCTTCCTCTGTACTTTAAGTGCTAGCCACAAAGTTTGGGAATTCAATTTATGCTCAACTTCTGAGAGACTTGGTTGGCTATAATCACCTGCATTAGAAGCTGAAGTTAAGTACAAACTTGCAGTTTTAAAAGTACTGTATTTCATTTTTTCTGTTACCTAACTGTATGTTTCACTGAATAGTGTGTGCTGTGTGTCACTCTGCAGTTAGTTCCCCACCTACCCTCCCCTGTTCTTGTTTTGGTGTTAGTGTTGGTGGCTCTGGAATTGCCCGCCCCTCCTGTAAGTCTGTATTTGAACACTCCTCCTGAGTCCATCTCATTTGTTCACTTAACAGAGTACAGTGAGATCATATTCGGAGTCTAGTGTTCACTCTACTTAATACAGAGAGAAGATTGGAGAAGGTCAACCCACTTAGGTTCTTCCTTCCTCTCTCCTTACACTTTACTAACAAAACAAATGCACTTTATTCATCTGCTTTTACTGTATTTGTGTTTCCTCCTACTTTATTTTGCTTTTGCCTCTTCTTAAAAGTACTCAATTTTATTTATTCTGCTGCATTTATTACTGCTTGGTAGTATAGTAGCCTGATTAAATTGTAACTGTTAGTCTACGTCTTTTGGATTAAGCACTTGGGCTTCATACTGGCTGTTTTACATAAAGAAGGTTTGTGGTCTGCACTGTTGTGGCATGACAGGTGGCTTACATCCTTCCAAGCTGGAAATTGCTGATTGAAGGCTCAGTGTCTGCTATTCAAAAAGTGTATTAGTTCTGGTTTAAGCACTTGTGCTTCGGGCCAGTTATTCTACATTAAGAAGGTTTGTGGTCTGCACTTTTATGGGAGGAGAGACTGGATTCTGCCCTTCTGAGTTGGTAATTTCTGGTCACAGGCTTATTGTGCCTACTTATTTGAACTGTTTCTTTCTGAAATTGGTGTGCCTTATTGCTGTAGCACAGACCAGATTCAGGCCTGCTGAATGTAGCTTTGTTTGTATAACTTGAGCAGTGATCCAGGTCATCTTTTTTTGGAGACGGTTCCCCTGCACCCTACTAGCGGAAGTGTGCAGTTAGAACTTGTCTGACTGAAGACTGCTGGAACAGGGCTCAGTTTTGAGCTTTTTTCTGGTTAATTGGGTAACTTGCTGGATTCTGCCCTTCTGACTTGGTAATTTCTGGTCACAGGCTTATTGTGCCTACTTATTTGAACTGTTTCTTTCTGAAATTGGTGCGCCTTATTGCTGTAGCACAGACCAGATTCAGGCCTGCTGAATGTAGCTTTGTTTGTATAACTTGAGCAGTGATCTATGTCATCTTTTTTTGGAGAAGGTTCCCCTGCACCCTAGTAGCGGAAGTGTGCAGTTAGAACTTGTCTGATTGAAGACTGCTGGAACAGGGATCAGTTTTGAGCTTTTTTCTGGTTAATTGGGTAACTTGTTTAAATCAGTTTGTTCGTTTTCTATTGTTTTATATATATATATATATATATATATATATATATATATATATATATAAAATGCACTTTATTCATCTGCTTTTACTGTATTTGTGTTTCTTCCTACTTTAGTACTAGGGGCATTGACTACAACTGTGATCTGAGATATATAGCAATAAGTATCCTTTTCTGTGCATTTAAAGTGTTTTTTTGATTGTATCCGATTTATTTTCTGAAAAAATATATATACTTGTTTCCTGCCTTTCTAAGCTAGTATAGTCCAATGTTCAGGTCAGTGCTGAATTCAGGGCTGTGTTACAAATCTCTGTGTTTGCCCATACCTTACTTGGATAGAAGGAAGTTTCTCTGTTCACCTATAAGAGAGGCGAGCTTTGAGCAGCCTATCTGTCCTTGGAGGAGTGGCTTCAGCCCAAGAATTAGTAGTTTATTGGCTATTTTGGGCTAATTTCTATCTCTTTCATTTCCCTGCTATAAAAAAATGCATTTGCCTAGTTTTGTGCACCGAGCAGTGCCGGTTAGCTAGGGTATAACTATTCCCGGCTCCACAAAGTCTCCTCTTCAATTTTTCCCTTGGAACTAGACAAACTTTAAACTTAAGCATTCAAGCCATTCATTTCTCAGCCCGGCACTTGCTCAAAACTCATAGCAATCACTTATAAACCCTAGCAGTAGACCCCCCTATACTGTACAGAAGGACAAGGCCCTCTATTCGATCTTACCAGCCATTCAGTAAAACAGTTCACTGTCCCTATCCAGGCATGTCCAAAGGGCAGTTTCAAGTGTACTCTCCAGTCCCACTGGTGAATCTGGGCATTTTGAGGCAATATTTCAACTGCCTCATGTACACAGACAACCCTCTCCTCCTACCACCAAACACTAATACATGCGAGAGACACAATTATACTGACAAACTGGAGGCTAAGCTCTCTCAACCCAAGACTGGATCAGACAGTCAAGAGGAGAAGGGAAATACTTGCATCACACTACCAGTCTCACACACACCCATTAAACCAACACCAGCAAAAAACACACATAAATACACAAAAACGTACCCGGAGGCTCTAAATAAAAATCTGCAAAAGCAACAGAGACCCCCAAAGCAGACATCCAAGCAACCTCCACCCCCAACACAAACCATGAAACACATACTTCACAAAACCAGTGTGCCACGCAATCACAGCCCTTAAGGCAAAATAACATACCCAACATACTAGTAATAGGTGACTCTATAGTCAGGCACACTGACGTCTCACTCACTAGGCTGAATAAGGAGAAGGTTACTGTTAGCTGCCTGTCGGGTACCAGGATCTGCCACATAACACAAGCACTCAGGTCACTCCAGAACAAGTACAAATATGACTCTGTCATTGTCCATGTTGGTGTGAATGACCTGAGCTGTACCTCTCCGAACTACATGAAAAGAGACATGGAAGAGCTCTCTGCTCACATAGCCCAGGCCGGTATGACCCTGACCCTGAGTAGCATCCTGTCCTCACCAAGAATGATACCACGGTATAAAGAAAAAATTATCAATTTCAACAATTGGCTAAGTTTCTGGTGTCATTCAAAGGGGATCCAGTGTCTGTCCACCTGGGATGATATGCTCGACAAGCCACGCTGCTTTGCTAGAGAAGGCTTGCACCTGTCACCCTTAGGCTTTCGAATACTGGCCAAGGCTCTTGCCACCCCCATAGTGCCTTTTTTAGGCAAGGCGGCTCAAAAGACAAACCCACTGCCGTAAATAGCACAAGTAACTGAGGGTAATGCTACTCGATGCCAGAAGTCTAAACCTCAAAATGCATGCACTTGAGTCACTCCTCAGTATGGAGAAAATCGATATATGTGTAGTAACAGAAACCTAGTTTAAGGCTCCAGAGAACACCCCAGCACTACCAGACTACAATTAATACCATACATTTTGGCCACAGAACCCGGACCGAAATACAAAAGGTGGGGGTGTATACATATTCATCAAGGATACCCACACCTCCAGGTTAGTTGCACAGCACGATGCTTTAGAGATCATCCACGTGCAACTAACAGGCAAAATTGCAATTCAAATTGTAGCTTGCTACAGATCACCCACCATGTCCCAGGACCCCTATTCCATGTTTCTGAAAACACTGGGAAACATAAAGGTCCTACCAAACACCCTAATATTGGGTGATTTCAATTACCCAAACATTAACTGGGAGAACTACTCAAGTACTAACTCCCTTGCCCAACATTTCCTAGAATTTATAAACTCAAACACCCTGGATCCACTATTCAACCCTCCAAACAGAGGTGACAACATATTGGACCTGGTCATCACCAACATGGGTGACCAGTGTTCCACACCGGAGGTCAATTCCTTGCTGGTTAGATCTGACTATGAATAAATCACTTTGGATATCCGAATTCTGCCCCCCACCCCCAGACAAGGAAACCACTGTGAAAAAATTTTAAAAGCAAACTTCACGTTACTTAAGACTGAGGAGGAAAATTTCAAAGCCCCCATGCTAAAGGATAACACTGTCCAAGCTGCAAAATCCTTTATTAATGCATTCTACTGGCACCTACAAGAATTCATGGATCGTGCTATCCCAAACAAAACCAAGACTCACTCCTCCAAGAAAAGGAAACCAGTCTGGTGGACCCCTGCCATACACAAGCTATACAATAGAAGGAGGAAACTAGTACAGAAAAGAGTAAAATCCTAAGAAGGGAAGACATCCCTGATCAGTATCAGCAAGAAACTATGATCCCTCATAAAATCATCCAAGGTGAGCTTTGAAAGAAAAATTGCCAAGGACTCCAAAGATAACCACAAGGCATTCTTTAGCTATGTCAAGAATCTAAGTGGCAATGCTCAGATCTGCTCGGAGTTAGTGCAGAATGGCACAAAATACACTGAACCAACCTATATTGCCAGCATCCTGGCAGACAGGTTCAGTGCAAACTTCACCCCCCTCTCACGCCCAAAAGAGCCCATAACCATACCAGAAGAATGTAGACCCCTGAAATCACAGACACTCAGGTTAAAACAGCCCTCTCCAAAGCCAAAAACACAGCATCAATGGGACCGGTCGGTGTCCCAGGCTGCGTCTTACACAAGCTTAAAGACGAACTAACCCCTCACCTAAACACACTGTTCAAACTCAGCCTCTCCACAGGCTATGTACCCATAGAGTGGCGCACAGCAACAGTTATTCTGCTCCACAAAGGTGGAGCCACAACATACCCCGGGAACTATCTCCCTATAAGCCTGACTAGCTTGGTCTGCAAGGCTATGGAGTGCATCATCATGGAACTCATTAACAGAGACACTGGGAACCTCCAAACACTGGACCCTACCCAGTTTGGCTTTGTTAAGGGCAGATCATGCCTCCTAAATCTGGTGGACTTCTTTGAGACCATTACCAAGGCTATAGACGAGGGAAAGGTGGTACACACAGCCTACCTAGACCTCGGAAAGGCCTTCAACACCATTTCCTTTTCTGGTATTACAGACAAGCTCACCAGCCTGAACATAAACCCCTATGTCACAGGATGGGTTGCCAACTGGCTCACGGACAGAACCCACATGGTAAGAGTTGCAGGAGCTAGGTCTGGCTCTAAACTGGTTACAAGTGGCATTCCCCAGGGCTCAGTCCCAGGACCCCTCCTGTTCGGCATATACTTCTTAGAGGTACAGGCAAGCACAGGAGGACTATGGCTGACCCACTTTGCAGACGACTGCAAACTAGGGGCTATAATTGACTGTCCGGCTGATACAGACATCCTCCAAAAGGGTCTCACTGAGACGGATACCTGGTGTCAAAATCATGGCCTCAAGTTAAATGCCAAAAAGTGCACAGTCATCCCCTTTGGAAAAAACAAAGTACCCACAAACTACCACATAGGTGGCAGTCCCCTAAATATGGAAAATGTAATAAGGGATCTGGGGACCCAAGTAGATAGTAATCTCTCCTTTGATAATCCCATTGCCAAAGTGGTTAGAAAATCCTTCTATGTGGTCCACCAAATCACAAAAGGGTTTGCTTCCAGATAAAAAGAGGTCATTGTGCCCCTCTACTCAATCACTCATCAGACCCATCATAGAGTACAATGCCCCATTTGGGATGTACCTTACAAGACAACCTGCAACAGCTGGAAATACCACAGAAGTACCTCACCAAGAGGATCACTGGCCTCAAACTGATGCCCTATGCAGCTCGAATGAAGAAACTCCAGCTGTACTCGGTTGCATACCGCCTACTCAGAGGTGATCTCTGCCTGACATACAAGGCCATGTCCAACCCAGCATTGATGGACATGCTCCACTTAAAGAAAACCTTATCCCCTGGAACAACACACTCTAGGGATCTAAACCTCACCAAAACAATAAATAGGACGTGCTGGAGGGATAGGTTCCTGTCCCAGAGACTTCTCATGCTTTGGAACAAGATTCCAATCTACATTAGGCAGAGTTCCTCACTAACACTCTTCAAGAGAAACCTTGATGAGTGGATGGGAAACAGAAAGTTTACTCCGGGGATCACTTCAGTGGCTCTGCTGGACAGAGGCACAGGGAACTAATCTAAGGGGGCGGCGAAAGCCAACACATTCTGGCTAGGCTTATAAATGCCTTCGGGCAAATAGCCTAGTACCTACCTATGAACTTGTTTGAACTTAAGCTCAGACTCACCTTCCAAAGAATCAGAGTGACTGGATTCATTGTTAACCTAGGAAATCACCATAGTCCTCATCAGAATCCTTATCTTTGTCTGAAACAACGGAAAGATCTCTAGCCAAACTAGCATTAGAGCCATGTATGGGAACACAACCAGCAGAACAAATTGTCTGCACAACATTCTTAGCCAAGGAAACTGCATCAGCTTTATAAACAACTATAATCTGATTATCAGCTGTAGGATGAAAACTTTTGTTTCTTTTTATCGTGAACTTCGCTACTACATAAAATATTTAGAGACAGAGTATTATTATTTGAGAAAGGGGCTTCTTACTGCAGACTATTCCTGCACCTAAATGGATTAGTTGTCCCATACCTGCACCAAGTACTGGAAAAGCCCTGGATGATGTGTTTAAACCTCATTCCATTGATGCTGGGAAGGCTAAACTACAGAGAGATGGGGAAAAGGGTAATTAAGTGGTTTGCAGGCTGAGCAGTAGCCCTGACAGAATCACTAACCCTAGGCTGAGGCATATTTTTCTTTTTCATTTTAGGTGCAACAGGATTTGATGGGGGGGGGGACCAGCCAGAATAATAAAATGACAGTACTGGATAATGTATTGCAATAAGCACTTAAAGTTTCTAGTAATACATATGTTCCCACACAAGTAAATTCTACCAAACTGTTCTATTACCACAAAAAGAACTGGAAATGTGTTCAGAATTATTTTACAACTGATAGAAGTCAAAGAATTTCTAGTATACAAAGTCCAAACACTAAAGCAACCAATGTGCCAAACCAGTGTTTAAAATTAACAGCACACACTTTACTCACATTAAACCATCATTACCATCAGATAATGTTTAATAGCAGCTAAAACTGTATTTCCTTATCAGAGAGAGTAAAATTTCCACAGTACATTCAAATAACTTTATTGCTGTAAAACTGCAATCCAGTGTTAAAAACACACAGATCAGAGTCATACATATAGTAAATAATATATAAATGCTGAAAAAATTCAAGTTTTGCAATATTTTCCTGTCAAAAAATTAAAATAAAGTAGAGTAGCCAGAGTAAAGACGGGTGATTAATTCACTGTTCTGAATGCACGATACAGCTCCTATTATCTAACAGCACAGATACACACTGCACTTCTGAGAGAAATATTGACAGAAATAATAAAAACAAGAATTTGTTGAAGACAGATGCCAAATAAACACTGCTACAAGCAGAGATGCCCACAATAAATGTATTCCATTATTCATGGAATAGAAGCAGAAAAAATGGTACAGTCAACACAGCCAATGCCAGTTTAACTGCACATTTAATAAAATAACAAGAAAACAAGAAAACAGAACAGATAAGCACTTTCAGGCTATCAGCCCTTCATCAAATCTACTACTCTAACACAAAGACAAGCCCTAAAAAAGAAAATACTATAACAGGCATTAACAATCCAGCCAGTTAGGATCTTACAACAGAAGTACTTAATAGGGCAATTAATGAAGCAATCTGCTTAATCTCAATGCTGGCTTTAAAGGGACAACACCATTCAAGCCAGGTGGTCTATCAGTTTATAACTTCACTATCCATCTCACCTCAGCCATCTATGTGCTATGCAAGATGTCATCTCCCATTTTGTCCTTAAGTGCCAGTTGTATAGCCAAGAGTTTAAAACAATGTCCTGGACAATCCATGATGTGTTTAGCAAGAGCATTAGTTGAAATTTTCAACCTAGTATCACTAAGATGCTTCAGTATTCCATCTTTAAACAGCATATTAGTCTTGCCTACATAAAAATGAGAGCAGTTAGTGCAAGTAGCAAGATACACTAAATTCTGAGTTTTGCAATCAGCTCTCAGTTTAAATCTATAAACAGAGCCAGTCTGGGGGCTGCCAGAAACAGTCAGTTCTAGGGCTGTAAATACAGGCTTTGCAGGACTAACAAAGGAAAGTCTCAAACTTATCAAACCTGGTAACAAAATCAGAACTGTCAATAAGGGCTCCGCAACATATCTGCCTTTTCAGGGACTTAGCATCCCTGAAGCTAAAGCTAGGTTTGCTGCTAACAATCCCTTTAATGCAGTCATCCATTTGTAAGATGGACCAGTTCTCAGTAATAACATCACAGATCTTATGCAGATTGCTGGAGAAAGTCAGGGTCCCCTGAATTCTCTGTCCAACTTCTCTTGAAAAATACGGAGCCCCATCTGTTGAATGAAGGAGAAACCCCTCGCCCATGTGCTCATGCACTTCACTGAAAGAGTAACCCCTGACAACAAAGGCTTTCGATTCATCATCAGCTGCATTCTTGAACTTGACTCCATCAGCATGGAGTCTAGAAGACCTTAAGAACTGAGTCTTCATAACTGTATGGTAAATACGCTCTGGATGCATGCTGAAGTGATGTAAAAGCATATTTCTCCAGCACTCTTTTCTGTGCAACTCAGTGTTAATACCACCATTCCCATCTGAAATCAGACAGACATCCAGAAAGTCAATAATTTCTTTTGAATGCACATAAGTACATTTAAGAAACATGGTGGAAGAATTCAAACAGCAGAGAAAGTCATTTAACTTATCAATGGTGCCTTCCACAAAAGAAAGACATCACAAACACAAACACAACATCTATAATAGACAATAAGTTGTGAAAAAACATTTTCTCATAAAACATATTCCTCTTCGCAGCTAGCCATCACTAAATTGGCATAACTGTTCGTAGAGGGGGTTCCCATTGCCACCTCCAGTTTCTGCAGGAAAAAATCATTCCCAAACATAAATACATTATTGTTAAGTATGAGACCCAGCAAAAAGAAATCAGCTTCATATGCTGGTATGACCAGCCACTCCTGCTCATGAGATAAGATCTAACCATCTCAACTCCCAAATCATTGGGTATGGATGTAAAGAGAGTACAGTCGTCCAAAGTTACCATGACACATCCAACAATATCCCCTCTAGCAGTGACACATTGAGAGAAGATATGTAAAAATGTTCACTGTCTTTGAGGACACCTGGAGCTACTTCAACATCTGGTTTAATGGATTTCTCCACAAAAATAGAAAGGGTCTCTGTGACCCACCCATGTACAGATTCTATAGGCTGCAAGGGTGGGTCCACCAAGCGGTTATGTATTTTAGGCAATCCATGTACGATGGGTATGACTGGATTGATGACCAAAAAGTAATTGTACAAATCATGATCTATGCCACCATGCATAAACAAGTCATACAGACAGGCCTTGACACAAGCAATCATCTTCAACACAGCAGCTCTGCTTCTATTTTGGTTTTTGATTCGTGTTCAGACTTTAGCTGCAGTTTACAAAGTTTTTCTGTTATTATTCAGGGAATGTCAAGAAACAGTCATGAGTTTCAAACTGCTGTATCCAGCTATCTTCAAAATATTTTTCCCTGGAGGAACAAAATAAATTTTTGATGAAGTACATGCTAAGGAAGAAATACAAAAGTTTGTCCAGCACAAAGTGAGCTGTGAAACAGAAGGAGATTCTGCTTCTTATTTTTCTGGTAATAAAGACCAGAGAGAGACTGCACCAGTGAAACCTTTTCCTGCATTTCAATGTAAGAGAAGAAAAGTACAGGACTGTCCTAGAACAAATCGAGAGTTCACTGGAAATGAAGCAGATACAGGGTTTGGGAGATGGAGATGAACAGGAATAGAACTAGAGAATCTGGAAATAATGGACTTTTTGACTTTGCTAAATATGTAGGGGACTCTAAAGCATATGTCCTACTTCATGTCATCAACATTTGGGGAATAAAATCCGTAATTTGGAAATTGACAAATGTGGGATTACAAAGCAATAATTATTTTTGTGAAACAGGACAGAGCAAGAAAATTTGAAAATATTGGACTTTTTTGGACTTTGTTAAACTTGTAGGTGACTCTAAGGCATATGCCCTACTTAAAGTTATTAATGTTTTGAAAAATATTCAGGAGAGAGAGGAGGAGGAAGAAAGTTAACTGTAAGTAAAACAATTTTTTTTCTTAATAGTATGTTTTAAATTGTATGTGACTTTATTTGCATTTTATAAAGTAAAGCTTTCTCAGTTAATTTTAAGTTTAATGGGGATACTAACGGAAATAGATGCTCCTAAAGATTTGGTTAAAACAGCATGACAAAAGAAAAAAATAGTGTGCTTTTTCTCATTCTTGCATATGATAATGACTGGGTTAAGGCCATTAGCTTTATATAGTAACACATTTTAATGGAAAGCAAGTAAATGAAAAAGAATATTGAATATTATAAGGGTTTTTTTCTAGTAAACAGTTTTGTTTCTGGTTCTCATGTCTCTAGCAGACAATCTGATAAAAGGAAATGGCTTGGAGAAAATGTTTTCTGAAAGCATTAAAGTGTATTCTCAGCTGTGAGAGTTATAAAGATAAGACAATACCAGACAACACTTAACAGAACCACAAGCTGTAACTTGTATCTTAGCATGGATAATCTTTCTTTTAGTTTAGCTTGTGTCTGTGTATATGTGGCTGTCAGTTTGGAACATTTGTCCCTGTTAGGAGGGTAAAACTTCAATATTTGAAGATATACATAGTTTTGCATGTTACTATTAAATTAATATGTTTTAGGGGGTATTGGAGGTGTGCATTTTTGTTTGAGGGTTTTCAATAAAACAAAAAGTTTTCCAAGATGTGAATTAGGCTCAAATGGAGAGGACAAGAAACAACTGTATAAAAGATTAACCTGCCAAACACTGCATGCATGTAACACAAAAGCTGGAACTAGACATTTAACAAAAAAACTGTTATACATAAAAGGTGGGAATAATAATCCCTCAGGAATACAATTCTTTCTATAATGTCTTTAAATGTTAATGGTCTCACAGATAAATACAAAAAAAAAAGAAAGTGTAGTTATATTAAAAAAATGTAAAGAACAAAAAGCTATGTTATAGGAGACACATGGAAAGAACTAAACACATGAATTTGATATGCAAAAGTTTTCAGGATGTTTATCCAGCGGAATACCTAGGGCAAAGGAAGAGAAGAGTATTTATATTAACTGCAAGAGCAGCTCCAATAGTAATATAAGAGGATAGAAAAAGACAATAATGGTAGATTTGTAGGACTAAGGGGCTACTGGCAAGGGAGGATGATTACACAGGCATTTATTTATATTATACCAAAAATTGCTTTAATGGAGGTTACGAAAATATTGGGAGAAATAATCAACTTTCAGCAAAGAATATTCCTTACAGGTGGGGACTGGAATTTGACTTTCAACAGTGAAGATGCATCTGGGGTTGCAGAAGGGATGCCAGATGAGAGAGTAGATCTGGAACAGGATCTAGCATCCAAGCAGTATACCTCAGAAGAGGCCATAGAAAGGGGAACCACACCTGATGGGGCCAAAATAAGCAATAAGGATTACAGTCACTCTGCAATGGGCAGCCTTCTAGGGGCACTTTATTATGAAAGGAGTCAGAGGATACACATACAAGAGACCTGGGGGTCAAGCATACAGAAGACCGTCCCTGGCTGATTGTCCTTGTGGAGAAACTAAGGCACAAAAACTGATGCACTTGGTGTTGGATGGGGAAGCAAACATACCATAACACAGAGTGGCTCAACACCATAAAATCCAAGTAGCAACCTTCTGATTTAGGGACAACTCATGAGGAAGAAGAATGTTCCTGCTTAGACTGTCAGATAAAATGCTGGATTTCCCCGGGATATACATTGCTACCAGAAACCATTGAGATTAACTCACCCATTGCCAAACCCCCATTGCCTCCCAACAACGACGATAAGATTGGGTTCTTCACTGTTTGTTCACTTAACAGACAACAGACATATTGTCCATCTGCACTGAGATCACACCCTTGGGGAGAAAGACTTGAAAACCTGCAATGCAAGGAGAACTGTGCTCATCTCCAAGACACTGAAGTGAATACTGGCCTCAATCATAGTGCAGGTCCTTTGGACTGACTTCCCTTTCAAATGCCCCCGCCCACCCAGTCAGAGAAGAAAAGCATCTGTCATGACCATACCCTGTGGGGATGGAAAAACATATGATCTCCCAGCTGACACCAGAGGAGACTACAACCAAAACTTGATTTGATTTCAACAGGCTTTTGTCAGTATGATGGGAAACTGCATAGGGTGAGTCATTAGGGTCACTGTGTTGCTAGTGAACACTGCATCATCTCTTTGTGGTACCTTGCCAGGGGAACTAAGCAGATTGCTACAGACATGGGACCTAAGAGTTTGAGAATTAAGGAAGCCAGAGGTTTCATATAAGACAGTAAGGACCTAGCCTGAGAATGAAGAGCAGATGCTCTGAGAGCATTGAGTTTTGCAATCTGAGATACTGCGTTCAACTGGCAGAGTATGAACTCCAAAGTCTGAACTGGGCGGAAAACTGGACTTCTGATAGAGTATGGTGATTTCCAAGAAAAGGCACAACTGGAGTAAAGAGTCCCTTAGCCCTAACTAGCAATACTTTCATGGAGGAGGTAAGAAGCCAACCGCCCAGGTAAGGGAAGAACCTGGAAACCATGCAGCCTGAGACAAGATGCCATGACTGCCATGCATTTGGTGAACACCCGGGAGGGAGGTGGTGAGACCAAAGGGCAGCACTCTGAACTGATAATGATCTACTCCTGTAGAATCATGTGTAGGTGTTCTACCATTAAGAAGCAATTCAAGGTCAGCACATGCATATAAATAGCAAGCATGTGCTAACTTCAGTGCCATTTTGAGAGTGCAGCCAGAGAGTGAGCATATATAAGTGTAATAGCTAGTTTGTTTATAAGTTTATCTAAGTTAAAGTTATTAAGCCTCGATCCTGATGTGTTTGTACATAACAAAAGTTGCTTGAACAGAACCCACAAGGACTCGTCTATTTTATCCTGACTGGACGAGTGTCAGCTCCCAGCAGGAATATCTTTACATGATGTAAGGTGTGCTTGAGGTCAATCAATCAATCACATCCAGTCATCCTTCCTCAAGTTTGGTAGAATGGACTATACTGTGACCATCCAGAACATGGTTTAATACAGAGATTCAATCTGCTTAAATCCAAAATTGTTCTGAAGTCCTTGTTCTTCTTTGGGACCAAAAAGAAGCTGGAATAGACCTCAGATCCACATTGGTCTGGCAGAGCCTCTTGGATGACTTGATTCACTAATAGTTTGTGGATTTTGATAGCTGCATAACTTATCTGATGGGGTTGCATGTCAGAAAGGTGCATGATATTTTCTTTTGGCAGAAATAAAAAGTGAATTGTGTAGCCTCTGGATACCACTCTGCATGGTATTTTCTTTTGGCAGAAATAAAAAGTGAATTGTGTAGCCTCTGGATACCACTCATTACACCCATGTGTCTAAGATGATGGCCTCCCAAGCTTCCAGGTGTAAAGCCAAGTGACACCAAACTGCCTCCAGAGCAGGACAGTCAGACAACCCTTCTGGGGTGCATGAACAGCCTCCTGGAAAAGGCTCTGTGGAAGTCTTGATTCTGCAGACCCCCCTGCTGCACAGGCTGTACCCATTCTGGTTAAATCCCCCTGCCATAGGGGGTGAAACCATCCACAGGAGCATCATGAAAAGATGGCTATGCTTTTCTAAAAGATGTTTTCCCCCCTTCTGGTTCCTTGAGAAGGTTGCTGAGGGTAGCATAATGCACTCCAACAGTAGACAGTGTCTTTCCATCTCACTTGCTCCTAGTCAAAGTGCCCTTAAACTTAGTCCCAAAAAGTGAAGAACCACCACAGGGGTCATTCACAAAGAGCGCATTGAAGAAGTCTGCAAAGTTACACAATCTCATCTAAGAGTGGCAATGTATGGCAATACTGGCATCAGCAGTCCAGAATTTGCCTTTGCCTGCACTGTAAAGCAGATACATGGATACCTTAGAAATAGACTGCAAGGTGGGCAACTGTGTCTCCTGAGTATTTTGAGACTCTGGATTCTGTTATGTCTTAACCACTCTTGACAATTCAGACATGATGTCTCACTGAAGTCTCATCAAATGAGCCAGGTCATTTAATGCTCTCAATACAAAAGTAACTGACACATAGGCGTGCTTCCCTGACCGGTCCAACACCTTAGACCCCCTATGGGGGAGGGGCTCTCTTCAGAGGTGTTCTTCTTGGTATCTGCTGCTACTACAAGAGCATCAATGGTGGTACCCTTACTACAAAGTTCTTGATCCATGGGAGGGGGCAAGATCTTATTAAACTTTTTAAGAATTGTGGTTCCACAGTATGTTCTCGCCAGGCCTTCTGAGACACCAAGTCAATAAGAGTGGCTAGATGGGGAGCCACCCAGAATGCTTCCAGACACACCAACTCCTCCAGAGATGGGACTTGAGCTGTCCAACCCTTGCACTGGCAAAGCAGTTCAATAAGGTCACATAAACAGTATCATCATGAGGGATTTTGGGCTCCCCTCTCTTTCCTTGAAGTCAGTATAATCTGTAAGGGATTCCTCTCAGGAATTCAGTTGCTTTCTTTTGAACTGTCTCTTCCTACCCAGTGGAATCAGGTGGAGAACCGAAAGAAGCAGGGGGATATTGCTGCATGGTAGTTTAGAGGCCAACTGGAGTGCATTGCCCTGGAGAAAGCTGAATGACAGGCCACAGGCACAAATAATGACAGGGGAGAGTGCTGGTTGGTGACAAGCACTCCATTTCCAGGCAAGAGAACATCCTTTCTATGATGTGAAAGGCAGGGGCTGAAGCTGGCCACCCAGAGCCCACAGCCCTGGGATCCAAAGGCTCAAAGGACATGCTAGACTCTGGAGCCACTCCTGCCTACCTTGATGCCAAGATCATAGCTGAACTACTGACATCCAAAGTGCCAAGTGTGAAGGATGACTCTGAAACCTGATGTGTCAAACCAGACCCAGAAAAGCCATCCCAGAAGGGTCAGCTCCAATGCCCATTCAGCTCTGATAGTGCTGAAATTGGGAAGAACAAGGCAAGAGTGGGAGCCAAAACTGTCTCAGCTGTCAGAACTGACCCCAAAGGTAGTAAGGCAACTGGCTCCAGTATTCAGGCCCAAGGAAGGAAACAAGTTCATTGGAGCCAAAGCCTCAGGTCAAGGACCTGAAGCTGAAAGGATCAGGCCTAACTGCATCTGTGCCTGCAGGAAAGATCACATCAGCTGCTCCAAACTGACAAGTCACAAACTGCAGACTGACTGGACCGCCTGAGACAAAGAAGTCACTGATGGAGGCTTGGAGGCACACCTACTAGTAGAATGCTCCAAGGACCACATCTGAACCAGAGCAGAGTGAATCTGGAACAGAGACGGAAAGACTCTGACAGAAATTTCTGGAGAGCAGAGGGGGACGAAGATGAATGAACCCTACCTGAGGGGGCATCTCTTAACAAAAATGCGCTATGGATGCTGAGCGCCAGGAAAGGGGTCTTCCCCACAGTCAGTTCAGTAGAAGAATGGCTCCAAATCATCATATCAGAGGAAGGTGAAAAGACAGTTGGAGGAGCCACAGATCTTTGGATCCAGCTGATTAGAAGCAGGAGGAACGTGGAGTTTATGATCCCATTTGGATGATTTGGGATTCTTAGTTTCCTTCTTTCAAACCTCATCACTCTTGTCATATTTTCTAGCCAGAGTGGAGGAGGAGGAAGCATCCTTGGTGGGCAAAAGACCCTTAAGGACCAGCTTGGCTCCCCTATAATTGAAAGTCCTGGACCTAAAACTGTCATATATGGCACACTGGGTCTCCAAATGAGTGGCCCCCGAGACAGTACACACACCCATTGTGTAAGTCTTGAAAAGGGAGCTTGTGTCCACACACCACACACTTCTTAAATCCCTTATCCATAAAGAACAGTCAAACAACACAACACACAATGCAGAGGAAAAAAAACACTACCTAACTTTAAGCACAGCAACAACTACACAAATCATACTACTATTCAAAAGTTAACAACTCCACACAACAAGGTGGGAATGTTAGAAAACAATGCTACACTAAAGCTATATCCACACTACCTAACCCCCACTACTAGAAAAAAAAAAAAACAAGAACACACTTAAATTATGAGGGGAAAAAAACTAGGGTAGAGGAAAAAGGGAAGTAAATATAGCATGAAGGCACACAAAAAGGATACATCCTAGTGGACCTCGAGATCCTCTCCTGGAAGGTGACAAAAGAGATCTGAGATATTTCAGTATAGAGCGAGGTCAAGGGTCTGCAGCCTTTACTATCCAAAGAGACATTTTTTGGCCCCTCTCCCACCAAATAAAATTTATCTGGAGCCACAAAACCTAGTTGACCCCTAAAATGAAGATAACACAGCGTATAAAGTTTTATATATAGTTATTCTACTAAATATAAAAGAACTAAGGTTATAAGAACAATATTTAAAATACATCCCTATTTTTATTCCTTCGTTGGTATTGCTCCATTGCTCTCATTGTGCATATGTGTGTGTGTGTGTGTGTGTGTGTGTGTGTGTGTGTGTGTGTGTGTGTGTGTGTGTGTGTGTCATATCTCTCGACCTCTTAGAACAAGAAATCTGGACAAAGCCATAAATAATGGGGCACAAAGGCCCAAAAATAGGGACACGTTTTAAATACTGCTCTTACAAACTTAGAAAGTTGACAGAATAACAGATTTTGCATTAGCATGACTTTTTTGAAGGGTATGAAGTCTGAAACTCAAATGTCTATTTCTTCTGACTTCAGCTCTCAGTGATTTGCTAGAAAACCACAATTTTGAGAAACTGGCCAAAAATTGAGGCAAAAGTCAGGACATTCTGCAAAAATCTGCACAGTTGAGAGGTGTGTGTGTGTGTGTGTGTGTGTGTGTGTGTGTGTGTGTGTGTGTGTGTGTGCGCGCATGTGCGTGTGTGTGTATAAAATGCATGTTAACAGAAGTTTCTAAGTTTATAAGAGCAATATTTAAAGTCTGTCTCTATTTTTGTTCTTTTGTTCCCCTTTACATGTGGCTATGTCCAGATTTCTTGTGGTAAGTCTTTGAGAGGTATGAAAACCTTTCAGGAGATGCTGCTGCTGGCTAGGGATCGCTCAATTGCTCTCAGTGTGAGTGGAATGCATGGCAACAGAAATTGTGTTATTCTAGCAAGTTTATAAGTTTATAAGAGCAATATTTAAAGCCCATCACTCGAGCACTCTCAGTGTGTGTGTGTGTGTGTGTTGTGTGGTAGAGTGGCCATTATTTTTCAAAGCTACAGGGAGCAACTGCAGAGGGGTGGAAGAGCCGCATATGTCTCCAGAGCCACAAGTTGCAGACCCCTGAGCTGGGCATTATGGGTAGAGAAGGTAGAGCTCTGGGCCTGAAGTCATTTGGAAATAGCCGGTTTTGGAAATGAGTCGGATCTGATAATGCACAGGTTGAACCTGGATGGAAAAGGCATCATCTAATCTTGTATTTTCTGGTTGGTCTTAGCTTCAAGACTGATTTTATACTATTCTCTCAGCTTAAACCATGTTCCTTATCAGATCTTAAAATATAAATCCACTTACACGCTTTGTCTTCTGTTATGTTAATAGGTCACTGGTTCTTATATTTTAATTTGTACCTCCATTACAGCAAATTCAGAAGTATGCTCTTCATTAGTTTTTATACATGTTTGTACAGAGCAAATACCATTTTTTTAATAAACAAAAACATCTTTATTAAATTATCATGTATGACATAGACAATCCTACATTTATATAAATGAAAAATAAACAACATTGACACAACTTTAGCTGCAAACATTATGTATCAGACTAAGACAACTGTAATTGCAAACATTATACATCACTTATAATCTATCCAGCTATTGTCAGTTAAGCATTATATAGCTCATTCAGATCCTGCCTTCTTTTAAACCTTGTTCCTTCTCTGCAAATATTGTTCCCACAATTCCCATTGTTCCTATGAAATTTGCTCCTTCGCTTTTCTAAAGTTCCCAGTTCCAGTTGTTTTATCTCTGTTACAACATTCACTACTTCTAGTAAAGTTGGTTTAAACTTTGATTTCCATTTATTAGTAATTGCTTTTTTGGCAGCCACCATAATTAGACTCAGCAAGGCTTTACTATGTCTACGCAATTCCGATTCTGTATCATAGCTCAAACAAATCATCTCCCAGTCAATCCAATCTGCTCACCCAGCATCCCCAACAGAGTGGTCTGCAGGGAATCTTTAAAGTCTGCCAAAGCATTACACTCCCAAAAAATTATCTCTTTCTTCCCCCATCACACCTCCAACATTTGCTATCCACCTGAGGAAAAATTCTTTGGAGTCTACTGGGGGTATAAAAATACCTATGTAAACACTTCCAGGCAATGATTCTATATCTTCTAGACTTTGTTGCATATTTGGGAGATATACATATATCCCCCCATTGTCTCTTTGTAAATTGCGTATCCAGTCTCCTTTCCCAATCTTTTCTAAGCTCCTCTGATTGATTCTTATAGTTATCATGCAATATTTTATATGTTCTACTAATTATTCTTCTTTTAACGGCAACTTCTGTCCTAGATTCTATTAAAAACTCTACCAGTGCTGTTCTTTTGTTTAGGACCCCTATTTCTTTCTCTTTGCAGATACTCTAATATCAATCCTTGACAGGGATGACTATCTTTAACCTGCAGTCCAACTAAATTCTTGGCATCATCCCATTCTATTACTTTTCCCTTTCTAGTTATTTGCTCCCAATATCTTGGACTCTGATAAATTCCAGCCCCCTCTTACCTATTGTCTGTATCCCTAACTGCAGTCATCTCTATTGACAGAATCTCTTTTCTCCATTCCCATGCTGGTTTAGTCCTTAAAATACTCCCTGCTACATTATGAATATAACATTCTGTATGATTGTTGTCATTCTCCTTAAGAGTCGGCATCCAAAATTCCAGTCTGTCTTTGTTTCTTGAGCTTCTACCCCTGTATCATCATCATCCATTTCCACTTTGCATTATAGTTTTCAGCTTGTGCTACATACAAGAGCCTTAACTGTGTTTCTCTAAAATACCCCTTCAAACTGGATAATCCTACTTTGCCTCATTCTGTTGGAAGAATCAGCTTATCCCACTTCACTCTTGCCTTCTTCCCCTCCCAGATAAAATCCTTCAGCTCTTTTTTAATTCCTATCCACAACTTCTCCACTGGTTGAAAAAAGTATGCCTGACCTGTGTACAAGACTAAAGGGACTAAAAACATTTTAACTGCTTGTACCTTACTATCCATATCCATATAACAAAGCTTCCAGTTCCTCAGTTTTTGTATTATCTTCTGTTTAGTCTCTTCCCACATATCCTTAGCTGCCACAACGAAGTCATTTCTAATCCATACTCCTAAACACTTAATTTCATCATGTCTCCATAAATATGGATATTGCAGGACAAATTTGTGTGTGGGTACATGATTTACCACTAATGCCTTCATTTTAGCTTCACAATTTTTTTATCCTGAGAAGATTTAAAACTGTCTTAAAATGTTCCACAACACTGTGATGTTAGTTTCTGGCTTATCCTTTGTCATCTGTAAATAGAGCCAGCTTTTCCTGACTACCATACCAATTATATCCTTGAATTTCTGAATTCCTTATTTTCTTTGCCAATGGTTCTAAATAAAATACAAACAACAATGGGGAAGTGGACAACCCTGCCTGGTTCCTCTACTCAAGCAGAAATGATCAGAGAGGATCCCATCCACTTTAATTCGCACCACAGATCCCTCATATATTCTTCTAATCAACCTTATAATGGTATCAGGGAAAGCAAATGCTTCCATAGCCCTACTCACGAAGTCCCAGTCTACTCTGTCAAATGCTTTCTCTGCATCAAGACCCACCATTAAAAGTGGTACTTTCTTACATTCTGCTTCCCTCTGGATCAGCAATGTTCTGTTAATATTGTCAAATGTTTGCCTTCCCTCCACAAAACTACACTTATCCATATCTACCAATTGTGGTAACTCTTTTGTCATTGTTTTAGCCATTATAGACATAAACACTTTATAATAACGATTTAGTATTGAAATGGGCCTGTATAAAGCCTGCTCTGATGGATCTTTACCCTCTTTAGGTGTTACTGTTACCACCACCTTTTTCCAGGATGCTGGTACTTCTCCTCCTCTTAAAATACTGCTAAACAAAACCTTCCAGATCTTTATCAGTTTTTCCCTCCTAACTTCCAAACTTCCACAGGAATACCATCTACTCCTGGGGACTTTCCTGTAGAACTGGTTATACATAACCGTTTTTATCTCATCCCTTCCTATCTTAACTGTTAGTAATTGACCCTCATCTACCTCTAACTTTGGCATATTTAATTCTTCCATAAATATTTTCATTTGTACTTTTTCTTGATTTCCATATTTCTCTGCTTTACACAAATTTTCATTACATTTCCAAAATATTTCTAATACTTCTACAGACTCTCTTGTTATCTTCCTTGTTATAGGCTCACTAAGCTTGGTGACTGCCCTTTCCACTTTCTATTGGCTGAGGAGTTGTGATAAAAGTTTTTGTGCTCTAGAATTATTATCAAAAAAACAGTTGCTTAACAGCAATCTTTCTAAACTCATGCATATTATCGAGGTAATCCCTTATTTTCTGTTCAGCGTTCTGCAGTTGCTCCTTTTCTTGTTCTTTGATATTCCCCCTATTTTGCAAGACTTTAACATTTGTCAATCCCTCTAAATAATTCTGGTTACTGTTTAACTATATCTCCGTTTCTTTTATTTCCAACCTAGTTTTAAACTCCACTTTAATTTTATCCCACTCCTTAGCTATGCTTTTAAAAGATAATTCTATCTTCTCTACTAGCGCCTGAATTAATTCCACAACCCATTCCTAAAATTCCTCTCTTTTCAACCGATAGGTAGGTAAGTGCCAGTGTCTCATTTTTATTTCATTACTTTGCAATTTTATTTAGCTATTATTGGTGCATGATCTGAAATAGTTATTGGGTGGACCTGGTCACTACCAATATGGGTAACTGGTGTTCCATGCCAGAGGTCAACTCCTCGCTGCTCATATCCGACCACAAGCTAATCACCCTAAACATCCATATCCTACCCCCACCCCCATCAAGGAAACCACCATCAAACCTACTCCAAAGCCAACTTCATGCTTCTTAAGACAGAAGTGGCAAACTTCATGACACCCATGTAGACGGAAAATAGAGGTACGACTGCTGAATCTTACACAAATGCACTGTAAAAGCACATACATCCCCAACAGAACCAAGATGCTATCTTCCAAAAAAAGGAAGCCAATCTGGTGGTCCCCTGACATAAACTCTACAACATAAGGAAGAAGCTTTTGCAAAACAGAGTAAAATCCCAAGATTGGAGGACCTCCCTGGTCAGCCTCAGCAAGAGGCTGAGATCTCTCATAAAATCCTCCAAAGCCAGTTACAAAAATAACATCATCGCTGATTCCAAAGACAACCACAAAGCATTCTACAGCTATGTCAAAAATCTCAATGGCAACACTCAGATCTGCTCTGAGCTACAGCACAATGGCACTAAATATACAGAACCAACCAATATTGCCAATGTCCTGGCAGACAGTGCTAACTTTAATCCCCCTGAGCCTCCAAAGGGCCCATCTTAATACTGGAAGAATGCAAAGCCCCTGTAATCACAGATGAACTAGTAAAGACCGCACTCTCCAAAGCCAAGAACACAGCATCCATGGGACCAGACAACATCCCAGGCTGCTTACTGCACGAACTACAGAACTAACTGGCACCCCACCTAAGTACCATGTTCAATCATAGCCTCACCTCAGGCTATGAGCCTACTGAATGCTGCACAGTGACGGTTATCCCACTCCACAAAGGGGATGCCACCACAGACCCTGGAAACTACCACCCCATTAGCCTGACAAGCCTGGTCTGCAAGGCCATGGAATGTAGAATCTTGGAGCTTATAAACAAAGGCGTAGGTAACCTCCAAACCCTGGACCCCACTCAGTTTGGGTTTGTAAAAGGTAGATGTCTACTAAACCTGATTGACTTCATTGATGCAGTCACCAGAGTCATAGACGAGGGCAAGGTAATGCACACAGCCTATCTTGACCTCGCCAAGGCTTTTGCTACCATCCCCGACTCTGGAATTATAGATAAACTCACTAAACTGGGCATAAATCTCTATGTCACAAGATGGTTGGCCAACTGTCTCACTGACAGAACCCACACAGTAAAAGTAGCAGACTCCAAGTCCGAATTCAGACCAGTGACAACTGGAGTACCACAGGGTTCAGTCTTGGGTCCTATCTTGTTCGGCATCTACTTCTCTGAAGTGCAGGCCAACACAGAAGGTCTTTGGCTAACAAAGTTCGGAGATGACTGCAAACTGGGAGCCATAATAGAATCACCTATTGATGTAGAGATTCTACAAAAGGGCCTCACAGAGACAGATGCTTGGTGTCAAAGTCATGGCCTTAAGCTCAATGCCAAGAAGTGCACTGTCATCCCCTTTGGGAAAAACTTGATACCCATAAACTACCAAATAGGCGGTAGCTCATTAAACACCGAAAGTGTGATAAGAGACCTCGGGACACAGGTGGACAGTAGTCTCTCCTTTTTGACCCACATCACCACAGTAGTCAATAAATCCTTCTAAGTGGCACACCTCATCACAAAAGGGTTCTCCTCTAGAAAAAAGGAGGTCATTATTCCTCTCTGCTCATCCCTCATCAGACTCATTATAGAGTACAATGCCCTGTTTGGCATATATCTCAAAAGACACCTACAACAATTGGAAAGGCCACAGAAATACCTCACTAAGAGGATTACCGGCCTCAAATAGATGCCATAAGGAGACCATCTCAAAAATATCCAGCTCTACTCCATCTCATATCACCTACTCAGAGGCGATCTCTGCCTAACATGCAAAGCTATGTCAAACCCAGAACTGTTGGGCATGCTACACTTAAAGAAATCCCAATTGCTCTGAACCACACACTCTAGGGACCTAAACCTTGTCACCACAATAAATAGAACATGCTGGAGGGACAGATTCCTGTCCCAGAGACTTCCCATACTCTGGAACAGACTACCCATTCATGTCAGGCAGAGCTCCGCATTGGCCCTCTTTAAGAAAAATCTTGACGACTGGATGGGAAATAGAAAATTCACCCCACGGATCACTTCTGCAGCACTGCTCAACAGGGGCACAGGAAAATAATTTTCTTTGGGTGGCGAAAGCCAAGGAACCTTTTTGGCTAGGCTTATATAGGCCCCAGGACCGACAGGTTATGAATAACACACAAAACTATGTGCATCTCCAAATATTGAAGTTTTTCCTTTCTAACAAGAACATAAGTTCTAAGTTGGTAGCTACACAGACAGGCTAAAGTTAACCAAAAAGAAAGGTTAGTCATGCTAAGATGTGTGGTACAGCCTGTGCTATTAGTAAGTGCTATTTGATTTTGTATATCTTTATTACTCTCCCAGTTGGGAAAACACTTGAATCCTTTCAGTAAACACTTTCTCCAAGCCATTTCACTTTATCAAATTGTGTTCTAGTGACATGCAAACCAGACATAAAACTGCTAAGGGTACCTTGTTTATACAGAAAAAAAAAACTTACAATATTCAATATTCTTTTTCATTTACATGCTTTGTAATGAACTTGTTATTGGATAATGCCTAGAGTTTTTATCCAGTCACCCTATGCAAGCATGGGAAAAAGCACACTAATTTTTCTTTTGTCATACTCTCTTAACCAGACCCTTCCACTCTCTCCCCATCTCCTCTCCTCATTTTTTTTCATTGCAGTGGACCTACATTTCTCAAAATTGAACAAAGAAAAAGAGAGAAGGGTGAACAAGAAAAAACAAAAACACCTGTTTATATTAGTATCCCCACTGCATTTAAAAAAAAAAAGAGAGAACTTTACTTCAAGTCTAACTGTTTTTATTATCTTTAAATTTGTCACACATGGGAAAACCCCTGATTGTCTTCGGGTAATACTATATCTTAGTCAATTTCTCTGTTCTTTTTTCTTCTTTTCCCTCAGCCAATCCCCTTCCACCAGACTGTCTCCAGTTTCTCTTTATCAGATTGTCTCCATGGAGGCATGAAGACCAGCTGCAGAAATGCTACTTAGTATACATATTTACAAGTGCTAGAACAAAAAGCCTTATAATATTCAACATTCTTTTTCATTTACTTGCTTTCTGTCTTAAAACAAAGGTCCTTAATCAGTCATTTCCCCATGCAAAAATGATAAAAAGCATATTAATTTGAACTCTATCATGCCCCATTAACCAGGCTCCCTTTTTCCTTTTTTTAAAATCATTACATTGCCTATGTTTCTCAAAACTGCACAAGAAGAAAAAGAGAAGGGAGAAAAAAAAACACCTGTTTACAATTCCCATTACACCCAAAAATAGCATACAAAGAAAACTGTGCAACACAGATACAGTACTATTAAGAAAAGAAAGTGTTTCTTTACTAACAGTTAGTGTTCTCCCCTCTCTTCCCCTCCCCAAAGCATTTTTCTGAACACTAATGACATGAAGTAGGGCATGTACTTTAGAGTCCCCCACTTAGCAAACAGATTTTGAAGAAATCCAATATTTCCAGATTTTCTTGTGCTATATTTCATAAATATAATTACTGCATTGTAATCCCACATTAAGTTACTGATTTTTATTACTGCTGTTCTCCATCACTCAAATCCTGTCTTTGCTTCATTTCCAACAAACTCTCAAATGTTCTAGTCAATGTTCATGCTCCCTTCCTTCTCTTCAACATTTTCCATTGAAATACTGGAAAAGGTTTCACAGGTGGAGTCTCTTTGTTGTCTTTACTACCACATGAACAAAAAGCTGAATCTCCTTCTGTTTTACAGCTCAGTTTTTGTTGGACAAACTTTTGTATTTCCTCCTTACCATGCACTTCATCAAAAAATGATTTTGTTTCTCTGGGAAGAATACCTTGAAGACTGATGAAGACAGATGGATACAGCAGTTTGAATCTCACAACTGTGTCTCAACATTCTCTGACTAGAGGAATGAATTTACTTTTCTTTTGCCTGGTGGAAAAATGAATAATCATTCTCCACAAACGCTCTGCTATCTCCTGCTTTTAGTATTTTGTCCTTCTGCCACAGTTTTGACAAAATCAACTTTCTGATGATAGGATTGCCTCCTTACTGTTAATGGTCTATGTTGCTTTCTTATACCTAGATTTGGAGTGCAAACACAATATGCCTGTTCAACTAATAAGTGCTGCTGTGGAATATCAGTCCAGTTGCTTATTTGTGCTTTCATAAATTTAATGCAGTCTATTCCTTCCAGCTTCTCTGGTATAGCTGAAAATCTCAAGCTTTCCCTATGTGCTCTGTCCTCTAATTCTATTATTTTTTAAACATCTCTTCCTGAGCAGTCTCATATACAGCCAGCCTTTTCTTCATTTCGATCTTTGATTTTTGCAGCTTTATCATCTCATCTGAGTATCTGTATCTTCCATTTGTTCCAGCCTTTTGTTGTTTGTGTTGATATACTCTATCAGTGTTTTGTTTATTTTAAGCAGGTCTGTATGCAGTTGTCTTATATCATCCTGTAGATTATTGGAAGTCATCTGTGAAGGTTGTATTACTTTTTGCTGAACAGCTGCAGAACTCTCCCTGGTCAGTGTATCTTCCTCACTTTTTGTAGCTGATTTTTTTCCAGGTCTTCTGTATTTCTTTATCCCTCCAACCAGGCAGTGTACTTACTATCCAGTTACTGAAATTCAACCATAAACACAAGTCTACTGGCCTTCTCTGCTGAGTTTCTGTTTTCACACTGGGAGAGGAAGAAACAAGATGTTGCTCAGGGTGCAGCCATCTTGGAACTCCCCACTGTGTGATACCGTAAATCTCCTGTAATAAAGGCTAATGGGATACATGCAAATGACCCCTTAAGGACATCAAGCGTTTCAGCTACATGGCTTCTGAACATCCATGACTTTTTTTCTTTTTTAGTTTTTATGGATAGATTAATGTGGAGGTAGGATTACATCAAGGATCAGCTCTGAGCCCTTTCTTATTTGCAATGGTGATGGACAGGTTGACAGATGAGATCAGACAGGAGTCCCCGTGGACTATGATGTTTGCAAATGACATGGTGATCTGTAGTGAGAGTAGGGAACAGGTGTAGGAGACCCTGGAGAGATGGAGATATGCTCTAGAGAGAAGAGGAATGAAGGTTAGCAGGACTAAGACAGAATACATGTGTGTGAATGAGAGGGAGGATAGAGGAATAGTGAGGATGCAAGGAGTAGAGGTGGCGAAGGTGGATGAGTTTAAATACTTGGGATCAGTAGTTCAGAGTAATGGTGTGTGTGGAAGAGAGGTGAAGAAGGGAGTACAGGCAGGATGGAGTGGGTGGAGAAGAGTGTCTGGAGTGATTTGTGACAGACGAGTATACCAGTAAGAGTGAAAGGGAAGGTCTACAAGAGGGTAGTGAGACCAGCTATGTTATATGGGTTGGAGACAGTGGCATTGACAAACAGGCAGGAGTTAGATGTGGCAGAGTTAAAGATGTTAAGATTTGCACTGGGTGTGATGAGGGTGGACAGGATTAGGAATAAGTATATTAGAGGGTCATCCTAGGTTGGAAGGTTTGGAGACAAAGCCAGATAGGCATGATTACGTTTGTTTGGACATGTGCTGAGGAGGGATGCTGAGTATATTGGGAAAAATATGCTAGGGATGAAGCTATCAGGTAACAGGAAAAGAGGAAGGCCTTAGATAAGGTTTATGAATGTGGTGAGAGAGGACATGCAGGTGGTTGGTGTGACAGAGCAAGATGCAGAGGACAGGAAGAAATGGAAACAGATGATCCACTGTGGGACCCCCAATGGGAACAGCCAAAAGAAGATGATGATGATGATGAACAGATTAAGGCCAATAAAGCCAAAAAAATGCACTAGCTGTGGACATGAATGTTTAGGCCTTCTTATGACCTCATCAGCACAGCATAAGTGGACTGTTTGGCTATACTGTAAAAACACAGGTTCTTTAAACCCAGCTATGTCCATAACCATTAAGGTGTCTGCAAAATGTCTCAACTAACTAATAAAATAAAAAGTAAAAAAGTCACACAAGTATGTCACAGGTCAGGAAAGTTAACTCTCTTCTACCACGACTAATCTTACAAGTCCTGGGATCCATGGCAGCAGCTATCACTCTAATTCCTTTAGCCAGGTTTCACATGTGAATTTTGCAATAGACACTATTGATTCACTGGCTTATTCTTCGGCAACCTTTATTTGCCCCACTCAAGATCACTCAGTCTTGTAAAAACTATCTTCTTTAGTTGCTTCACTTGGATGAAGCATATCAAGGTCATCCTTTTGTTTTTCCCTTGCCTGTAGCCAAGATGTCCATGGACACCTCCCAACTAAGGTGGGAGGGTAGTGCTTGGGAAGGACAATCCAAGGTATGTAGTCCCCAGGAGAGGTCAAGCCACATATCAATTTCTTGGTAATGAGAGCAGTTCTCCTTGTCTTGCAGGCTTTTCAAGATGCTCTCCCTTCTGGGATAATTGCTATTCAGATGGACAATATGTCTATAGTATGGTACATCAACAAACAGGGAGGAATCAGATCTTACCCACTATGTCAAGAAGCAATGAGAGTGTGGCAATGGGCGATTTCTTCTGGCTGCTTTCTCATAGCAACCCATATACCAGGAAGGCCAATGTGATTGCAGACATACTAAACAGGTTGATTCTGATGCCTCACGAGTGATCTCTCAGTGTCGAAGTGTCAGAGAGAATTTCCATTGATGGAGCCAGCCAGGCTGTGACCTTTTCACCTCTCCCCTCAACAACAGGTGCTGCAGGTTCTTCAACTTGGAACCTCCAACAGGGGAATCACTGAGAAATGCTGTAGTCCATGATTGGCCCTCAAGTCTACTCAACACTTACCACCCCATTACCACTAATCCCTGATTTGCTACAGAAAGCATACTGGTTGAAGAGTGTAGTTATCCTCATTGCACCTTTTTGGCCTTGTCAAATTTGGTTTCCCTTCCTGTGGTCTCATCTTCTGCATCTGCCATACATAACGGACAGCAGACCAGACCTTCTGTCTCACTCGACAGGGATAATTCATAACAGGCCTCAAGCTGACTGCATGGTTTCTCTAGTTCCACTAATTGTTAGACAGCACAAGCTTTTCTCCCTGGTCTGTCATATATTATTATCTTCTCAAAAGGCTACTGCTAGGAAAATTTACAGAAGTAAATGGAAGAGATTTGCTTTCTGAGCCCATAAGAGAGATTTGAACCTTTTTCCTGTCCCTATAATAGCTGTACTTGAGTTTTTAGCTTCCATTTTTAATGAGGGGGCTAGTTTTTCCTTCTATTAAGGTGTGGTTGGCTGTCATTTCAGACTTCCATCTTGGTGAAAATAATTCTTCCTTAGCTTCTTCTAGATTATGCAAAGCTTTTCTCAAAGGAAACTTCCTGCTTAGGCTTCCAATAAAGGATCCTACTCCTCCCTGGGATTTAACTATCTTGCTTCAACGTCTGACCCAAGGCCACATTGAACCTTCAGCCATGACAGACCTTAAGTTTTTGTCCTAGAAAAACATTTTTCTACTTCCTATTACATCAGCTAGATGAGTATCTGAACTCCAGGCTCTCTCCTCCAAGCCTCCTTACCTGGTTTTCCACAAAGATAGGCTTTCCTTATGAACCAACCCATCTTTTTTGCCTTAAGGTAACTTCTGAGTCTAATATCAACCAGGGCATTAATCTCAAAGTTTTATTTCCAAATTACTGAAAGAAGGCACTACTTGCTCCATCTTTTGGATGTACACAGACAACTTTGATTTGATTTCCATCAGACCAAAGACTGGTGAAAGACTAACCAGTTAGTTATTTGCATGCTTCTCACCTAATAGATTGGGTATGCCAGCTCTCAAACTTACCCTGGCCAAACGGTTAGCTGATTGCATATCTTTAGTCGATAGTAAAAGATGATTGTCCTTGCCATAGCACCCTATAGCTCATTCTACAAGGTCTATGGCTGTATCTTTAGCCTTTTTGTCAAGAACTTCCATAGATTACATTTGTAAAGTTGCCACTTGGTCCAGTGCTGATACTTTTACTGCTTATTACAAATTGGATTTGGTTTCTAGGAACAGTGCTGCCTTTGCCTCTGCAGTACTCGGAAATATCCTTCCATGAGGACCACCCAAGGTTCATCCAGCTGGGGAATCTGTCCCATCAGTTGAGGAATGAATGAAAATAACACCATTAGATAAAAGAGTTATGTATACACCATAATGGTACATCTATGTTGTCTATTTTCATTCTTCCTTAACTTCCTGCCCTCCTAACCCCTTTCCCTTTGCTCCTGGAGAGACTTAAGTGATATTACTTTGGGAACCATTATTCCTTGTTTGAGCTCCAGTTGTATTATTTTAATCTATACCTTTTTAGGTTTCTGTAAGTTATTATCCATTGTCTACTGGAGGCAGCAAACTCAATCTGAGGTATGTTAGGCTGGAGGAGCATTATGGGTAAAGGGGGGAGCTTAAGAGTTTATCCAAGCATCTAGAAAAAGTGGCAGTGTCAGATCTGAGTTGGATATGAGACCCATCAGTTGAGGAAGAATGAAAATGGACAACACAGATGTAACCTTACAGTGAGTACATAACATTTTTTTATTAGCACAGACCTCAGTGGAAACACAATTTGCAGACCACACAGATGCCCATTCATAATAAAGGCACTGACAGTAAAAAAGCATAAGGGCTAGAAGTGTAATAAGTCTGTATGTAGGCCAGGCATGCATGGTATGTGGGCACACTGTAATGGATGGAAGTTTTGTGTAAAGGTTGGCAGAGCTGATGCTTTATTCAAGTATGCATCATTGTATGTTGAGGGGTTGCTTGGTGTCCACTTTATATTTATGGTCATTTTGTCAATGCTGTCTACATAGCAGATCAGGGCATTTTGGAACACTGTGTTATACCTTTCCTGACCTGTGATCTTAGTATCTGAAGGATCTCAGTGTCTGAATTTGTGTTGGAAGAAGACAGGCTATCCGAATGACAGTGTTAAGATGAGCACCTATAAACGCCAGACTTTGTGTAGGTGCGAGTTGCGATTGCTCTAATTGACTGTGGTGAAGACACAACTGGAGAAAGTAGTCCCTTGCATGTAGAAGTAAATGTCTGGTTGGAGCAGTTAGGAGTCAGTCATCTAGATATACTAATACTCTGAATTCCAGCAGTCTCAGGTGAGCTATTACCACTGTCATGCATTTGGCGAACACCCTGGGGGTTGTGGTGAGGCCTAAGGGTAGTGCTCTGAAATTTTAATGACTGGCTCCCAGCCAGAAGTGCAGATATCCTCTGGAGCACTTGTTCATTTTGATGTGATAGTACACATCCTGAAGATCTATCAAGTACATCTAATCATCTTTTCGCAGTAGGGGCAAAAGTGGACAGAATTGTGACCATCCAGAACCATGAATATTTTGCATATTAGTTTAGTTTGTTGACATCCAGGAAGAGCCTCAAGTCCCCTGTCTTCTTTGGCACTAAGAAGAATTCTGAGTAGGTTTCACATCCTATCTGGTCTGGGGGACCTTCTTGGTGACTTTTTTTTTTTAACAGCTTTTCTATGTCTAATGCTGCCTCCTCCCTCTGATTGGGTGGAATACTGGGGATACTTTTCATTTTTGAAGGGGCAATTTGTGAAAATGGTATTATATTTTATTTATAACATTTGTTGACTGGGAAAGTCTGACTAGGACAGAGCCTATTTTCAGTGAAGGCCCAGGGGAAACTCTCTAGATGCATGTCTTTGGAATGTGGGAGGAAACTGAAGTACCTGGAGGAAACCCATGCGAACGCAGGGAGGACATGCCAACTCCGCACAGAAGTTACCCCAGCCAAGAATCAAACCAGAGAACCTTTTGCTGTGAGGCAACAACATTAACCACTGCACAACTGCACCGCCCACGTCTGGATATAATTCTCTACACCCAGGAATCTTTTGTGATGGATTTCTAGGTTTTTAGGTGCATAAACAAAGCCCCAAACTGCCTCCAGAGGGCAACAGTGAGGTAATCTTTTAGAAGTGTTGTTAGGGTTTGCCTGAGAAGGAATCCAAGAATTCTTTGGTTCTGCGGCCCACCTCTGCCACAAGGGCAGCATCCTCTGTTACAGTTCCTCCCCTCTGCCTCTGGGAGAACTATCTCCTCATGAGTCTTGGAAAGGACCCTGGGATTTGTGGAACCACATCTTTCTACCTCCTTGTTGATTCCAGAAAAAGGCCTTTGAGAAGAAGAAAAACAGATCCCCATGGCAGACAAGGTCTTTCCCTCTTGCTCATTTCTGAAGAGTGTTTTTTTCACCTTTGGGCCAAATAGGGAAGAGCCATCAAATGGAGCATTGATAAATGAAGACTTGAAGGGATCCACAAAATCATATAGGCACATCCAGGAAGGGCTCCACAAAATCATATAGGCACATCCAGGCATGTCCCCTAATGGCCATGCCCAAACCGGCCACCCATGAGATACCTTGTGCAGCATAGAATATCATCTTCATGAACATGTTAGTTAACATCTGAAGGGTGGCCATTTGCGAAGAGACTCTATTTTGGACCTCCACAGACATGGACCCGGAAAACAGATTTGGAGAGCTCTTTAGTCAAATCTCTTTGCAATCTCATGAAATGAACCAAGTAATTCAATGATCACAGAGCAAAGGTCACTAGAAGTATAAATGGGCTTACCAAATCTGTCCAAGGCCCTAGACCCCTTGTTAGGGGGGATGGAGAGATGAGCTCTGCTCTGCAAACTCTTTCTTAGTGGCTGCTGCCACAACCATGGCATCCACCAGGACCCCCTTGTTCCAGTGTGTTCGATCCTTTGTGAAACCTGGCTAAAGGAACTAGAGTAATAGATGCTGACATGGATCCCAGGGCTTGTAAGATTAGTTGTACTGGAAAAGAAGGATGCAACATCCTGTTTTATTCCTTGAGCATCTTCTGCAAAGTCTTGGTAACCTTGCCCCAAAAGAATCTCTCCACAAAAAGGGGCATCAAGGGTGGCTCACTTAAGCTGGTCCTTATAGGAGGGAAGCCTTAGCCATACCATTCTGTGCATGCACATACTAGTGCTGGCTATGACAGCACCACTGCAATCCAAATTATAATAGCCCACATGTAAGCCCAGTGCAGAAGCCATAGTAAAAGTCATAACCAGCTGTTTTTTCACCTTAGATTCAGGAGGGGAATTATTATGCAACCTACATTGCTTTATATACCATATCAATTCTGTGTGAAGTACAGTTGTAAGTAAGCAGATGCTAGAATGATCACTGCTGCAGTAACCTAATCTGTATGCATTACATCCTGTTTAGAATATAACAGCAAGCCAGCTGCCAATGTTTAGACACCTTCACTGAGCCCAGACTATTAGAAGCTTGAGCAGAGCAAGGAGGAACATCAGCAGGGGGGAGTTGAACCCTTAAGAGTTTTCATACCTAACTGTAAGAGGGAGGCTAGAGCCCTGACAGAGATCAATCATAGGTAAACTAAAATCCAATTCCTCACCATGGCGAACACACAAAAGAAAAGAGGGATGGAACTGCTACTGCAACAGTGATCATCTGAATATCTACTGTTAAGGTAATTTTACTTATATAACTGCACTATGGTCATCCCTTGATTATTGCCGTCTAAATAGCAAGTAACATGACCTATTAGGTCCTCTGGAATCTCTGTTTAGCCAAAGCCTCCAAGTAGGCTTCATGCCTCATGAATGAAGAACAGCAACCATCACACCTCTTCACAAAGACAGACCATCTACAGACCCTGGAAACTACACAACCACATGTCTCACTAGCCTCATATGCAAAGCATTGGAAAGAATTATCATTGAAATGATCAATAATGACATAGGAAACCTCCAGACCCAACCCAGTTGATTTTTTTGTCAAGGGCAAGTCATGTCTATTTAACCTGGTGGACTTCTTTGAGAAGCTCACAAAAGCAATGGACAAGGGCAAAACAGTTGATACTGCCTACTTTAACATGGCTAAGGCATTTAACACACTATCCCACTCAGACATTGCTGACAAACTGAAGAGCCAGCTAGCTCACAGACAAGATCCAAGAGTCCAACTCTACAAAGAGGCCACTCACCAGCAAAGTCCCTCAGGGATCAGTTTTGTGACCACTACTTTTTTGCATCAACCTCTTTGAAGTCAAGGCCAGTATCAAGGTACTTTGGTTGACCCAATTTGCAGATGGCTGTAAATTAGAAGCAGTTATAGTATCCCCCACCAACACTAATGTTCTCCAAGAAGGGCTGACACCAACAAATAACTAGAGTCACAGCCATGGACTAAAACTAAATACCAAGAAATGTATAACAGTATCCTTTTTGAAGTCACCCACCTCTGCTAACTATCATATTGACAGCACAACCCCAAGAATTAACTCAGTAGTCAAGGACTTGGAGACACACGTCAACATTAATCTAGCCTTTGACTATCATGTGCTTATGGTAGTGAGTAAATCATTTTATGTTCTGCACTTTAGAAACAAAGGTATGGCCTTTACATCCAAGGAGATCATTATTTCACTGTATTCAGCATCCATCAGACTTATCATTGAGTACAGTGCCCCCTTTGGTATGTACCTAAACAGGCACATCCAATAACTGGAACATCCACAGAGACTTTTCACTAACAGAATACAGACTGTAAATAACATGTCCTTTGCAGACCGTCTCAAAGCCCTATCCCTGTATTCTGTCTCCTACAGGCTGCTGAGGGAAAATCTATGCTTGGCATACAAGGCATTGTCAGACCCTACACTGATGGACCTCCTACATACCTGCAAAATAAGCAAACACCACAAATACCCATTCAAAAGACTTAAACCTTCCCTGTGATATAAGTAGGACTTGTATGTATCCCAAAGACCACCCCTTCTCTAGACCAGGCTCCCCATTCATGAGAAGGAGAGTTCCTCCATAACCCAATTCAAGTACAGCTTGGACAACTGGATGGGGAACAGAAAATTCATCCCTAGTTAAGCACCTGTATCTCTAATGGGCACAGGCAGCCTGAAAATGTTTCATCTCTGAGGCCCCCATTTGTAAATGATTCATCTTGCAAGCCTCTGCCTACACTTACCAAGGGTACCAGAATTGCCAGAGATTTAGGATACATGACTAGACTTAAAAAAGCCTCAGTGGTTGTTAGCCTACTAAACACCTATGAACCTAAGAACTGCTGCAGTAGCCTAAGCTATACAGGTAGAATACCAAAGCATAGGAAGAGAGGAAGTATAAAGGCCCAGGAACTCTTTGAGAATGGTCCTAAGAAAGCCTGTTCTAGACCTGGAAAAGGATATGAGTTTGTATTGCTCTGTAAAAGCATTTACAGAGGACCACAATGCTTTTCTTCTAGAGTGCCCCCTTTCCAAAGAGCCACTGAATAAATCAAGGCTCAAGTACAGAGTACCTGACCCTTCCTTGGACTGACTTGTTATGGTTGGGATAACAAAATGAAATACCATGGGGCAATCATTCAGTGACCTTGGATTTGATATAAAGCTTAGTGAGAAGATTGCAGCCCTTTCTATGGCATTATGGAGGGCTTTTGTTATATCAGGAAAAATGAAAACTATTGATTATGGGATTTGCAGTCAACATATATCTTTTAATTAAATAGCTACTGATTTTCTGCCATGGAACCATGAACTCCAACAAGATTTTATTAGTCTGTCCCACAAGATATACCTGAAACCAACTCTTCTTCAGCTATCACACAAGACCAAATCTAAAAACAGCTAAAAATACTGCATCTATGGAGCCTGACAATATCCCTGCATGCATCTTAAATAGCATGAAGCATGATTTAGCCGCACCCCTAACAACATTGTTCAACTTCAGTCTCCACACAGGTTTTGTACCAAGCGAACAGAGAACAGCCAGCGTCACTCCCCTGCATAAGGCAGGACCTTCCAGAGAAGCAGGCAATTACAGACACATTATTATGACCAGCCTCATACATAAAGCCATGGACTGTTTGTCCCAAACAAATAACTGGTGCAAGAATCATGGACTGAAACTAGGTGACAAAAAATGCATTATCGTATCCTTTGGGAAGTCATCTACCCTGGGGAACTACAACATTGACAATACACCTCTAAGACTTGACCTAGTTGGGGATTTTGGAACTTATGCAGACAGTGACCTAACTTTAGACCAACATATGTCCACTGTTTTAAAAAAGTCCTTCTACACTGCACAGCTTATAAACAAAGGGATTACATCAAGATCTAGTCATGTCATTTTTCCACTTTATTAGGCTAGTCATTGAGTATAATGCCTCCTTTGGCATGTATCTGTCCAGACACATACAACAACTGAAGCACCGACAGAGATACCTTATTAAAAGGTTACAAGACCTAAACAATATGTCCTATGTGGACCAAGTCAAAGCCCTGTCATTATACATGGTATCCTACAGACTGCTAACAGGTGACCTAAGTGTGGCATACAAGGTACCCTTCGACCCAATATTGATGGACCTACTGCACATCAGCAAGTCAAATGTCATCAGAAATACAAGATCTAGGGATCTAAACCTCTTCTGCAACATCAACAGAATGGTTTGGAGGGACAGGTATATTTTGCAGAGGATACCATTGTTCTAGAACAGACTCCCAATCATGTAAACCTAAGCTCATCCCTGTCCATATTAAGGCACAACTTTGATGTACGGATAGGTGATAGAACATTTACCCCAGGACAGCCCCCATTCAACTAATGGACAGAGGCAGCTCCTTAATGCTTTAACCCATGTATGGGTCCCCTCAGATTATCTATAGTATGATCCCAGTTATTCTCACTAGGGCAATAAAACTATTGAGCATGGCATGAGTAAGTCTAACCTAACATCAAAAGGAATAGGTTAATTCAAGCATCAAAGGAAAATTGGTTTTGCTTAAAATGGCCTGGAAGGGCAGCTAGCCTAATACTTACCTATGAACCTGTGAAAATGTTATGTCTGCTGATGACAGGAGAGTGAAACCCACAAAATAAAGTATTTCAAATGAGAAAATACTCATTGTTGCATATATTAAAATTAAATGAAGAAAAGAATATAGGTTAAATACTGAAGTTTCATTTGGCAGGCATGGTAAAGGTTTTGTTTCCTGTCTGCAACACAAGATGGCTGGTACTACCTACGCACTTCATAGATCTAAGTGTCTGCCATCTGATTGTCAGCCAGAAACATAAGCTTTCTTCTGCAGAAGGCAAATATTATTCACTGCCAGTAGCAGCCAGATGAAATTTTGCCTGCAAAATATCACAAATTATTTTCCTCTGAAAGTTATCAAAATATGGTGCCTATGAGTCACCTTTTCTAGCCTTAACATACAGTTACAAACCATGGTTCTAGCATAAAAAATTAGTAAGGACATTATACATACCCACTAAGGGATTGGACATTAGAAATGAAGAAACTATGATACCATGTATATATTAAAATAATTAGTAATTTATTAGAAAAAGTATTAATGTTTTAGTTTAATATAAACTCTTGTCATAGACCATGTATATATTTATTCACTCATTATGTTTTTTTGTTAAATGTTAAATTTTTGTTTTCAATTTTTTAAATCCAATAAAAAATTAAAAATAAATACATAATTCATATAGAACAGAAAGCATTACTGTGTAAATATACTCACCATAAGAATGATGTTTTACCAGACATCAAGTATTTTTACTGTGGTCAATCCTATCTATAGCAAAGAAAATTGTTACTAAAAATTGGAAATCCCAATCTACTCCTGTCTTTAAAGTTGAGTTTATTCATCTTGTGAAATATATTTGTAGAAATGGGATTGCTACTATAAAAGCAAGGATGAACAACCCTCCTCATCATTTAATTGCTTGGATGAAATTTTCTAATCTTTTACAAAAGTATTAAGTGTTTTCCTATGTACATTATGTTTTCTTAATTGTTATGGACATCGTATATAGTTTATTTGTTCTTTTCTTGTTATTACACTGTTAAGTTAGTGCGTTATAAAATTAATACAAACATTAAAAAAAAAAAAAGAAGAAAGAAAAAGAAATCCACACCACACTATGGTCTTTTCTGTTCTTTAAGCCTCTACTTTTACTGCTGACCGCTGTCTTCTTCTTCTATATGCCTGCTCATTCCCTCCTCTTTACTGTTTAACAGTTCAGTAATTCTTCCACCGATATCATGATCTGTCATACACACACAGATATAACCCTTTGTTTGACTATAGCGCCTGTATTTTTGACAAACTAAATACATTTTTTATTTCATAAACCTGCATTATAAAATTAGCATCTACAGACAGACTTTTGATACTAACACGAGTGCATATAGCTCATTATAAATCAGAAGAGCCAACATATTTTATATATTTTGTAATTAATATAATTTATCAGACCTTGTAAATCCAATGAAGTGTGCTTTCAGCAGAGCATTTTGAAGAAAAGCTCTCTGGAAGCAAGTGGTTTCCTAGCTTAGAAGCCCTCAGGAATCAAAACTTTCAATTAACCACCAGCTTTTCAAGGCTGAATAAGTTAAATTTGACTACAATTCAGTCATATTTTCTGTCAGGCATAGTGGCACCACCCCACCACCAAATAAGACCATCTTTGGGGACTTCACCATGTCAGATCTACTTCAGCATGTAGAAGACCTATGCAAAACTCCCAACAACCCCCTGCCAACAGACCCAATTAAGAGGGCTGTTGCATTTGTCTCTGGCTTTTACTAATACTTAAACGTCTGTATAGAAGAGTCGGTACCCACCTGCCTTATGTATAATGGTAAATTCAGGAACAAACCTCTCGGATGGAGCTCCTATATTAATAAAATGAATAACATAAGACGGAAATGATGAAAGGTTTCATGAAATCCCATTCCCCTTATCTCATAACTAAAATGAAAGATGGCAAGGAATGTAAGAGTGCTATTATAAAATGTAAATCAGACTACAAGCTTAAGGTAGATACCAAATGAAACTGCAAATCATTTTTCAGTTACATCAGGAAATTAAGGAATAATGTTTAAAAATGTACTCAGCTCATCTGCAATAACAGCAGACATTCCAATCTCAAGGATTTAGCCAATATATTACCAAACATATTCCATGCTAACTTTACCCTACCTACTCACGATGTTGCCCCCATTATTCCTGAAAATTAATTTTCCCCCTGAGATAACACTGGAACAAGTCTTAAAATCTGTGTAAAGAACTAAAAATAATACTGTCACAGGATCAGGCAACATGCCAGACTATATTCTCATTCACTGTCAAGTATGCACTATCTGTGCCTTTGCTTGTTCAACCTCAGCCTATCCACAAGGTTTGTGACTGATGCTCAGAGAACAGGCACTGTGACTCCCCTACATAAGGGTGGCTGCTCTACAGATCCAAACAATTATAGACCCATCACCCTCAGCAGCCTTACATTCAAAGCCAAGGAACATATCATAGTATAACTCATTTATGCAAACATAGTCAACTTAAATGTTCTAGATCCCAATCAGTTTGTTTTTGTGAAGGGCATGTCCTGTATCCTGCAACTATTAAGCTTCTTTGAAAAGGGGTTAGAGAGCCTGTGAACAGTGGTCACTCAGTGCACATTTCTTATATATGAATCTGGTACAGGCTTTTGACATTATCCCCCATTGTGGTATTGCTAAAAAAAAAAATTAGACAAACTTAGTGTTACTACCTCCATTATCTACTGATTGGCAAATTGGCTGTCTGACAGATCCAAGCTTGTGAAAGTTGCTGGTAGTCCCTCTGAGTATAAAATCGTAACTAATGGGGTACCACAGAGATCAGTATTAGGCCCTCTCCTGTTTAGCATTTATTCTGCAGATATCAAGCAAGTGTGCTGTGACTGCAAGCCGGCTATTGTCATCCACTCATACACTGATTCTAAACTGCTCCAGCAAGGGCTGGAATACACACATCTGGTGTACTGTAAAAAAAGTCTCAAGTTAAATGCAAAAAAAGAACTGCAGCACAGCAGCATTCAGAAAAAAAATATTCACACCTCATACGCTACAAAATGTACTCTTGTTCCGACAGACATGGTCATAAGAGATCTGGGTACTTATGTATACATCTGTCTCTCTTTTGATTACAATGTTTCCACCATAATAAGGAAATCTTTCTATCTGGCCAAGTTTATTTCCAAGGGAATATCTTCAAGATCCAATAAAGCCATCCTGCCACTGTACTCTTCCCTTATCAGACTTTCAGTATGTATAAATTGAAACATGTTGCTCAACTAGAAAGGCCTCAGAAACACCTTACAAGCACAACTAAAGGCCTTAAATCCTTTAGCTATCCAAACAGATTAGTACAACTTTCTTTATTCTCATTAGCCTGCAGGTTACTCTGAGGTGACCTATGTCTCTCTTTTCAAGCCATGAAAGACCCAGTCCTATTTGACCTTCTGTTTCTTTGCAAAACCAGTGGCTCTGAAAACATCCATAATACAGACCTAACTCTACAACAACAAATAAACAAGACTTAATGGAGAAGAAAGTTTCTAACTCAGTATATTTCCAGTCTTGAAATAAATTACCACTACAGGTCAAAAAATGTACTACTTTGACTACTTTTAAGGTTAAATCTTGATGAGTGGATATGTAGACAAAAAAATTGCACCAGGATTGTCACATAGAGCCTTACTCGATATGAGCACTATTAAGGGCTTAAAAAAAAGGTTGTGTGTGTCTATTTAAAGGCGCATATGGCAAGACATCTTATGGTCCTCATGATTGCTTGTCTAGTATTGTTTGAATGTTCCTGATATGTGAACCCTTACAAGAACATGTCCATAATACCAGTAGCCCAAAGGCAAATCTTGCACTCAAAATTAAATCCAACTTGTAATGCTTTGTAAAGATATTAAGACTATTTAGCTGTTGCAGAAATGCCAACAAGAGCTACATACGTGAAAAAAGCTACCAAGGTAGCAATGGTTTTAGCAAAATGAGCTTTAATAACTTGTGATAATGGCTTATCGTATTTCTTATAGCAAAAGTATACAACCAGACAAAGAAGTTTAGAAACTTTATAGTTTGCAAGAAAAAAGAAACAACTGGCTGGGTGTCTAAGTGCGGACTTGGTTCTGGACATATAATATTTTAACTGCTGGAAGTGGACAAATCAAATGCAAAGCTAGGGAAGCATTCTTGCAGATTCAAAAGCAAGGGTTCTCCAAAAAATGAAACAAAAGAAGAGGGAATCAGATATGCTGGGGCCAGTAAGGAGTCATAGGGATAACTTTGGTAGAAGAGTTTGTCTTCTGGATAACTCTCATCAGCAGAGGAAATAGAAGGGAAATCACAGGGGAGTGGAGGTAGCCATTTGTGGGCTACAGTGTCCATCTGGGGGTTTACCTGATAATTGAATAAGGGGGGCATAAATATTTGTATTTGGTGTTGGCTGCAGAGGCAAATAAGTCAAAGCAGGGTTTCCCATTTTTTTTAAATTGTTACTGAGGGAGTCACTCATGAGGTAGCAGTAGACATTTACTTAGCTCATCTACCAAGAAACTGGACTCCCCAGAGATATAAATGGCAACAAAAGTGGTTGCTCAGCAATGCCCATTCCCAAACTCTCTTATCTTCCCAGTATAACGGATATGATCAGGCTCCCACTTCCTTGCTGATATTACACACATTTGGCATGATATCCATCTGTAGGATGAGAACTTCATTGTCAATGAGTCATGAAATGTTTGCAAGGTAAATGTGACTACCCTCATCTCCAGTACATTAATTTGAAGAGAGTTTCAATGATGCTCAGACTCCCTGAATGGTCTTGCTTATAGAAATAACCACAGAAAGGAGCACATGGAATGGACTACTAAAGGAAATACAGCTGATATCTATTCAGCATATTAAATTATGTTTGGTGGCCCAAAATATGCAGATTTGATGCAAAAAATTAACTTCATTCTTAGACCACTGGACCTAGATAGTCAAATGGAGAACTCTTAAGTGGAGTCTCATGTGAGGAATTGTGGATATGGCTGCCACCGTAAGAACAAGTAATCTGACACATAAGTAAGCTGTGGCTGTAGAGGATACAAGAAGAGCATAAACTTTTGTTTGAGGTGTTTGTATTCTACCCATGACAAGTTTTGCTCTGCATAACATTGTGTCCAAACTGCAGCCTATAAACATGCACAGCTGTGCTGTCTGCAACTGGGACTTTGCCAGAGTCAGCATTATTCACATTAAATGGAACAAGCTTATTAGAGAGCCAGTCAGCCTGATATAAGAACATTCTGTCCCTTGCAGACACAATTATGCATCAACCACAAACATGCATTTAATGAACTCCATGGAACCTGAGATGAGAACAAATGGAATAGTCTGGAATTAATAATGATTAGCTCCAATTCTGGATTCTTTTGAGATTTTGTTTGTGGAGGTAGAGATCCTGTAGATCCAAAGGGGCATATCCAGATTATTTCTGCCAGACAGAAAAAGAAAATTATTCAAAAAAAGAAGTTATGTCTTACCATAACGTTCCATCTGTATTGTTGATCCTCGTTCAGTCATTACGTATGGATATCGGTTCCGAGCTTGGAACCGAGCCAGTCATTTTCCAAGCTCGCATCAGCTTCAAACTCTCGAGCTAAACTCTTACCCACAATTCCCCTCTACCTGTTACCTCAGATTGAGTTTGCAAGTTAAAAAAGGTAGAGGCTACCTCTGGTCAAATAGCCTAAGAGAACTGGATGGTGAGATCCACTAGAAACCACAGGAGGGGGAAGGAGGGAGGGTTGTAATGACTGAACGAGGATGAACAATACAGATGGAATGTTATGGTAAGACATAACTTCTTTATCTGATATTGTTAATCCTCGTTCATTCCTTACATATGGGACAGAGTCCCCACCTACCTCTATTCCTGGGAGGCTCTCATGGAAGGACATTCCTGAGCACCATAGAACCAAAATATGCTCTTCCCCTGGAAGCCAAATCCAATTTGTAATGATTGATAAAGGTATGAGGCGTAGCCCAAGTTGCAGCTGCACAGATGTCATGTAAAGAAGCTCTGGCATGGAAGGCAGCAGAAGTTGCCACCGACCTTGTTGAATGAGCGTTCATGGTAGTAGGCAATGAGATATTACATTATGTGTAAATAAAGGTCACACAGTCCTTCAACCATCTAGCTAAGGTGACCTTAGCAACAGCCGATCCTAGTCTAGATCCAGAAAAGGCCAAAAATAACTGGTCAGATTTACGAAAGGGTTTAGTCCTGTTAAGGTAAAAATGGATTTGCCTGTGTATATCAAGGGTATGTATGCAATACTCTCCTCTGTTTGAATGGTTGGGGAAGAAAACTGGCAATTCAATGGCTTGATTAATGGACATTTCAGAGATCACTTTAGGCAGAAATGACGGATTAGTTCTCAGAGACACTATCTCTATGAAAAATCAAGTATGGACTCTGATACATAAAGCTTGAAGTTCAGAAATACATCCGGCAGAAGTAATAGCGACCAAAAACAAGGTTTTCCATGACAAATACTTGAGGTCACAAGAAGAGGCTGGTTTAAAAGGTGCCATTGTCGGAGCTTGTAGCAATAATGATAAATCCCATGGTTGAATAGGTTCTCTAAAAGGTGGCTTCAAATGATTCACACCTTTTATGAAGGTCTTACACAATTTATGGGACATAAGAGAGGAATCTTGGACACCCTCATGAAAATTAGAAATTGCAGCCAAATGAACTCTAATGGTAGAGGCCGATAGACCCGATTGAAATAGGTCGGCCAGATAGTCTAGTATTATCGACACTGGTGCTGAAAAAGGGTCTACTTGTTTATCTTTCAGCCAACAGGTAAATCTTTTCCACTTGCTCAGATAAGTAATTCTAGTGGAAGACTTATGAGAAGCAATGAGAATATCACGTACTGGTAAAGAAAGATTATTCTGCCTGGCAATCAAGGGAATTGGAGTAGCCAAGCTGTTAGCTTCAGGCTGTTCAGGTTGGGATGAATCAGGTTCTGTGAGTGTGAGATCAACTCCGGGACTGGATGGAGGATCCATAGTCGATCTAGTAGGTGAGGCTAAAGGAATGTGAACCAAATCTGTCGTGGCCAATATGGTGCTATGAAGATTACCTTGCTCTTCAACAGCTGGGCTTTCTTCAGAAAGTGGTGAATGAGAGGAAAGGGCGGAAATGCGTAGAGAAGACCCGAGGGCCCATCGTGGACTACAGCATCCCTGGGTGACTGTCCCAGAGGGGGAAATCAGGGTGAAGTAGTTGCTGCATTTGTAGTTGGCCGGGGATGCAAAGAGGTCGCAGCAAGGACAGCCCCAGCGGTGGAAGATCTCCGCCGCTATCAAGGGATTCAGGGACCACTCATGAGGTTGCAGAATGCACCTGCTGAGTCTATCTGCTATCACGCTGGAACTCCCAGGAATGTGCACTGCTAGAAGAAAACGGTTGGTAGCCATCGCCCACTGCCATATCCTCATGGCTTCTCGACAAAGGGGGTAAGATTTGGTTCCACCTTGCTTGTTGATGTACCAGACCACCACCATGTTGTCTGATTGAATCGCAATTGTCCCAGATGGCAGCAGGGGATGGAATGCTTGCAATGCCAGAAGCACCGCCCTCAGCTCTAGAACATTTATATGCAGATGGGCCTCCGGTTGGGACCCAGTGCCTTGGACTGTCTATCCGTGACATAGCCCCCCACACCCCATCAGGGAGGTGTCCGTAGTCACTGTGGCCTTGGTCTGCTGGGGGGGAAAAGGGCGAGAACATTGAGAGAGATTGTATGTCATCCACCAATTTAAATCCTGTTTGCACCTGTGGGTTACTCGAATCATGACTGAAAAAAGATGCTGAAAAGGATACCATTGGGTGAGCAGTAGCCATTGTAGAAGCCTCATATGAAGCCTGGCCAGGGGAACAATGGTGATGGAGACTGCCATGGAACCCAACAGCTGTAGAACCGAGTGAGCCGTTGATTTTTCCTTTGAAAGGATTGAAAGTAGTTGTTGCTTTATCCTTAAAATTCTGTGCTCTGGAATAGCAGCTCTGCAGTTTTTTGTGTCCAAGATAACCCCTATGAATTCTGTCGACTGAGATGAGGTGAGATTGGATTTCTGCCAGTTTATGGTTATGCCTATCCTTTGAGCAGCGAGGAAAGAGTATGCCAAGGCTGTTTCCAGTAAATGTCTGGTGGGGCAGAAATGAGCCAGTCGTCTAGGTACAGAAACACCTGGAATCCTTGAAGTCACAAGTGAGCTGTGACAACTGCCATGCACTTTGTGAACATTCTGGGGGCTGTAGAGAGTCCGAAGGGCAGTACTCTGAACTGGTAGTGACTGGCTCCCGCACGGAAGCACAGAAATTTTCTTGATGGCCTGTCCACATTTATGTGGTAGTATGCATCTTGAAGATCTATAGAGCACATCCAATCATCTTTTTCCAAAAGTGGGAAGATAGAATGTATAGTGACCATCTGGAATTTTTGTACTCTCACAAACTTGTTCAATACACTGAGATCCAAAATTGGTCTCCAGTCCCCGGTTTTCTTTGGCACCAAAAATAGTCTTGAGTAGAATCCAGATCCTTTGGATTACTCTTTTTCTTAGCAACTTTTCTATCTCTAGTGCTGCTTCTTTCCTTTGACTGGGTGGAACATCGGGAAGATTTTTTGAAGGGATGGGACAAAGATCGAAGGGGATATGATAACCTCTGGTTATGATCCTTTGTACCCAAGAATCAGTGGTGATGGTTAGCCAGGCAGAAGGGTATAAGGAGAAATGTCCCCCAACCACCTCCAGAGGAAAGGAGTTGGGCCGCTCTTCAAGAGCGCTAGTAGGATTAGCCATGGAAAGGATCCCTGGAACCCTGGTTATGTGGTCCCCCTCTGCCCTGAAAGAGCATCTTCCCTGTGAGTTTCCCCCTCTGCCTCTGAGGGAGAACTCGGCCTGTGTGTCAGGGAAAGGACCTAGAGATTTCTTGAACCATATCTTCCCATTCTTTTATTTTCGGGAGAAAGCACGTTGAGGGGAAGAATAACTGACACCTATGGCAGAAAGGGTCTTGCCATCTTGTTCACATCTGGCCAGTGTGCTTTTAACTTTGGGCCCAAACAACGTGGGCGGCTCAATGGGGGCATTAAGAAAGGAAGACTTAAAAGGTTCCACGAAGTTGCACAAGTGCATCCAGGCGTGTCATCTCAAGACCGCAGCTGAACCCGCCACTCTAGCTGCTCCTTCTGATGCATGAGATATCAATCGCATAGAGGAGTTAGATATAGACTCAATGGTGGCCAGCTGAGAGGCCACTTTGTCACAGACCTTATCAGACACTGCACCAGCCAAGGTTTCAGAGAGCTCAGAAACCAGATCCCTTTGAAGCCTGGTAAAATGTGCCATATAATTCAGGGACCTGATAGCAAAGGTTGCTGAAGCAAAAGTGCGCTTCCTTATTCTGTCCAGGGCCCGGGACTCTCTGTTAGGCAGATGAACAGTCTGGCTTTCTTCTTCTGCCAGATCCTTTGTTGCTGCCGCCACCACCAAAGCATTTACAGGAAGACCTTTGGACCAATGGGGATCTGAAGCAGGAGGGGACAAGATCTTATCTGGCCTCCGGGGAATAGCTTCAACAGTATCAGGGACCTTCCAAGCACACTGCACGATGAACTTGACAAGTTAATCGACAGGCGGAGTAGCTCAGGAGGTAGGGGGCTGGGCGCAAAAAGCCTGCAGGAACACAGATTCCTCAGGGGTTGGATTAGAGGGCTGCCAGTCACCTCTCTGTTTCAGGATTTCAAGGATATCGCCAAAGGATACCTCAGAGGGTGACCGAGGGGATCCTTCCCCCTCATCCAAATCTGTGTCTTCGGTGAGAGACTCCTCTGTGGAGTCCACGTGCTTCCTACAAACTTTTCCGGTGGACCTCCTCAGCGGGAGAAGCTGGGGAAGACAATGGAAAAGGGGATTTCTGAGGGAATATGTCCTGAGGTCCTGAGGTCCTTGCACCCAGTGTCCACTAGGTGCGACTTGTGAAACCAGTGTACCAGAGGAGGGCGGAGGTATAGACAGTCCGGTATTGCCAGCAGCAGTGAAAGCCTTCTCCATCAGTTGGAAGGTTGGTCCACCCGGAGAGGAGTGTATGTTGGAGCAGCAAGCTATGCGTGTCACAGATGACATCCTGGGTCGCAGCAAAACTATCCTGCCACGAATTCAACTGCGGTTCCTTGGTGAGATCCATAAAGGGAATCACAGAAGGGGAAGACTGTACTATATCCATGGAATTCAAAGGCAATGAAGGAGGAGAATAAGAAGGTGTCTTTGGAGATGGGTGATCACCTCCCAAGGAAGGATAGTTCCTGGGGGTTGGAATACCTCTGGCCAAAAATGCCTGGTCCACAAGACGCAACACATCATGTTCAGAAAGACTTCTAGTGGACCTCACAGAAACTGAAGGAGAAACAGGCCTGTCTACAAAAGAGGCAGACTCGGTGCCCATCTTATCTGACTGCACCGAGGACAATGGTGCCGAGAAAGACTGAACTACTGTAGTCTGCACCAAAGAAGTCATCGGTGCCAATGTCATTGTCTGCACCGACAAAGGGATCAGTGCTGAAGTGGTTGTCAGTGCCGAAGCTGGAACCGACAAAACTGGAGTCAGTAATAAAGGCCTTGGTTCCGAGGAAGATCTCGGAGCAGAGACGGTCAAGGTCTGCGCCAACTGAGCGGTCGGTGCCGAAACAGTGGTAAAGGTCTGAACTGAGGAGCCCTTCAGTGCCGATATGTAGAAGGCTGCAGGACAGGATGGAGCCAAAATCACTAATGGAGCCGAAAGCCTCGGTGTCGAAGGTCTGGGCACCGAAAGCACTGGGGCTGACAGAGAGCACCGGAGCCGAAATTTTAGCCTTTTTAGATTTTGGTTGGTGAGAGTACTCAGCCGGGGACAAAGTCAAGGATTTAGCCTTAGTAGAAACATCCATTTTCTTATGGGCTTTAGGAGGGATTGAGACCTCTGACCCAGAAATAGCCTCTGAAAAGGGAGATTTTAGAAGTCCCTTCAGTATCAGCTTATTTTTCCTTTCTAACAAAGTTCTATTAGAAAAGTTTTCACATATAGTACAAGGTGGTTCAACAGATAAATGGGAAGCTCCCAAACAATAAACACATAAAGAGTGTGCATCAGAAGTAGGCAGTTTGTGTCCACAATCAGAAAACCACTTAAACCCTGGACTACCCTTTTTATCTGCCATATTAACACATAGAAAAGTACCAACAATGGTACAAGAGAGTACCCGAAGGTATGAAAGAGAAAAAGAAAGGGATTACCAACGATGGTAAGGAGAAATTACCTCGTGGTAAAAAGGGGAAGTAAAGGACAGAAAAAACCTGAGGAAATTATGAACGCTAGATGTGATAGGGCAAGAGACAATAAAATATCATCTTTTCTGACGGAAAAGTAATTTGTAAAGCAATTAAAGAAACAAATGACTGTACTTAGCTCAGGAGACGTAGCTTGACAAGACTGGATGGCAACGCGGCAAATGAAATCTGAGGTAACAGGGAGAGGGGAATTGTGAGTAAGAGTTTAGCTTGAGAGTTTGAAGCTGACGCGATCTTTGAAAATGGCTGGAACCGATACCCATATGTAAGGAATGAACGAAGATTAACAATATCAGATAATTTCTTTGAAGACAAATGTGTTTAGGCTACTAAGACACAAAACAGACCTAAGGCTCTCTGCAATTTCTTTTTCAACACTAAAAAGAATATGGACTAATAACTGGACCATCTCTGTTCTGCTCAGACCTTTTGAATAGTTCTTTTGTTTAAGCACTTTTTTTTAAATGGAGGTAGATGTCCAACAAGGCAGCAAGGGAGAAGGTGGGGGTGATGGAAAGAAAACATATCTTGTAATCCCTGGATATAACATTCCTAACCCACTTAATTGTGGTCATTACTTGCCATGCAGATCCACCTAAGCATAAGAAAACTTACAAACTCCACTCAGTAGACAGCTGAGGAGTGAATTAGGGGGCCCAACTATAGTAAGCAGCAATGCTAACTGGTGTGTCAGCGTCACTGGTTAAAGTCCTAGTTATATTCCTTAAAAGTAACTACCACATTATAGCAAATGATAGAACCTTGTGTATGGTCCCTGCAAAGCAAGAAGAGCACCTTAAAAAGCTAGAACAGTTAATCATGAAACTAAATACATTTCTTATGGATGAGTTCAATTACCCACACATAAAATGACATATGTATATCACCAATATGAAATACAGACAGAGACTTCCTGACTTCATCAATGCCAAAATACACAAGCAAACTGTCCCTGTGCCCATCAGGGATGTTTATCTTCTGCAACATGTCCTCACAAATGTTTTGTCTGGTTGTACCACCCACTTTGTTATCTTTTCCCCAGGCAAATCTGATCATTTTGCTGTAACATTCTCCTTGGAAATCTGATTTTCAGCTCTTAATAACTCATTTACATTTAAAGATTAGCCAAAACCAATGATTTATTTTATTTTATTTGACATTTGTTAACCGGGTTGGTCCAACTGAGCTAAAAGCCCATTATCACTGGAGACCCGAGGAGAAAAGCTCCAGGAAATTACATACAAATATACATAGAACATAGAAAAGAATATGTTTTAAGTCACATAGAAATAGTAAAAAAATAACAAGTAAGACATGGAATATGCACAAAGAGTTAAGCACAGAAAAAATACAGTTACAATAAACAAATAGAATAAAATCAAATTAATTGAATCTAGCAATTTTAAATTTGCACAATATGTACTTACAGATGAGGCATGTAAAATACAAAATATGAAGGCAACTAGGAGTCAATGTACTATAAGAGTGACAGTAACTACAACAATGGATAAACTACATACATAACTATATTGTTATTTGTTGTAGAGGATACATACTACTACTTGAGTAAAGCTACTTAAGATTGTGAGAAAGGAAGTGTCAAAAAAAATAGTGATAAAGATGTTAAAGAGGAAGAGAAGTGAATTAAAGGAAGAGAGAGAGAAATAATCACAAATAGTACAGTTCCCCAGCAAACATTGTTCCTGAGGCTGCTGCCTTTTCCTCTAATGTTCACTCTCTTTTGGATAGATGTATTAAGTTGTCCGCACCCATCTGGTGTAAGCATAATGGCAAGTTCAAAACTTAATCCATATGATGGAATTCCCATTACCAACAAACTCTACAAGAAAAAGGAAAAAATTCCTTGCAATCTATGAAAGATTCCCACTTCATTACTATAAAAAGGATTTACAACTAGTAAGTAAGCTCCCCAAACTTAACATTAAGAAATGCAAGGCTGACTATGAAGACAGGGTTGCAACTAATACAAAAGACAAACACAAAGCCCGCTTCAGTTATATTAAGAAACTTAGATATAACCAACAATTTTGTACTGAACTTATCTCTAATGGTACATCTCTGACTCTGGGAGCTTTTATAATATTGCTGTAGGCAAATTCTTTTCTAACTTCACACCACTCACCAACCCCTCTGCTCTCAATTCCCCCTCACTAACATCTTCCCTCCTAAAATCACCCTGGACTGAGTCATTTTGGCACTTTCCAAAATAAGAAATTCAAGGTCCAGAGACAGGGCATTAAATTCTTTACAGCTGCTATACAATGTTATGGTTGTTTGATACAACTATACATCACACTGCTCTAGTAGCCTTACATTCAGTCTAGTTTCACTTCTACTATAGCAAGTTTTGCTCCGAGCATGTCTTGCTATTGATATGTGGTAAAGTACAGAGTTGTTGAACATCTTTATTATCTAGTCTTTGCTAGTTAATTTTCTGTGCAAATTGCTACTATATTGATACAGGATAGCTTGCATATTTATCAATGATTATTGAACTGCAGCAGATGTAATTGTGTTGCCTGTGCTACATTACGTACTGTGTGCTATATACTGCTTCTACCTACCTTTTTTTTGCTCTTTTTTGTCTACTTACACTCATTACCTGTTTACCTATTCCTAACATTCATTTCATTGCAACTTTAACTTGTACTGCTAATCTCTGATATTTCTGTTGCATACTGATTCTCCCTTAATTGTGCTGCATTAGACATCAGTTAGAAAGCTCTGATATCACCTAACCTTCTGTCTTTCTCTCCCCTCTTCATAGGTCTCAAGCCTATTAATTGTTTTCACCCCTGCAAGCTTCTCGGCTGTGAATTCATTCCCCTTTGGGTTTCTAAAACTTCAGCTAAACCATGGCCCAGCTAATGCCTATATTTGAATTTAATGTATGTGCCTTATTAACAGTTTTACCTGTAATTCTCTTAGCTATAGTCACCCGCTGCACATCACCAGGAAGCTCTGGTATCCCCACCCCTCCCCATACTGTTCCAGTCTGCCAGTTACCTGCCCTTTCTATAATAGTTTACATTTCTACCACTTATTAGTTGCTGTACAGGTATTTAAGTGAAAATCCTCTATTTACTCTCTCATGGCTTTCAACCATTCCCCCCCCACTCTGTAACTGTATACTACTCCTGTTAGTCACAAGCATTTTTATTTGTCAGATACTGCCCTGAAACTTTAAAATCTACTTTTATTCACACAAACATTCATTTACGGTCTAAACAACCTAGTGACTTACCTCCTGTCGTCATACTTTCAACTATACACATTTCCAGTTTAAAAGTTTTTATGTCCTGTATCTGCACTAAATGCCATAACTTCCAAACCATCAGTTTAATATAAGAATAGATGTTATAGCATCACACTCATTCATATTTGCTTACTGACTGTTTCTGATGGCAGCTTCAAAAAGGATTCAGGTCCCACTCTGTTCTCCCTCACTATGCTCGGTCTCACTCCGCTCCCCTACGTTGCTCCCAAGTCCCACCCACCCACACTACTCCTAAACTTAAATCCCATAACTCCACCCACTACTTCCAAATAACAAATCATATCCTAGTAGATCACCTTGCACCTCTACCATTGACAGTTGACCTAATTTCCCACCATGTCCACCCTATTTCACATATACTTTCCTAGCTCATTTTACACTACTCCTAATTCTATTATTACATCATTCTTCACTGACCTCTACCTTATATACCACTAAGCCGACATCCGTAACCATCTTCCTATCAACTCCATCTGAAAGCTACTCAGAAATTATCTCCACACCTCTATCAAATAACCTCACTACTGTTCTCAAAAGGACATATTCTCTCAATAACAAGCTGTATTCATTATATTGCATCAAAAACTCTTCCCATTCCCATCTATTCTATATTGATTGCTCGATGACAATACAATTCCTATTTCTCCACTCTTTCATTTTCTCAGTCTTCTCCCTCTGTGGAATCTTCTACTCCAATCTAAGTCCCACATCCCCTACCCTTCTTCCACTATCCAACGCTAGTAATTCTTGTAAATCCCTCCATACTGTAACACTAAACTTACAAAGTATTCACAAGAAAACTAAAGACCTTCATACCTGGAGAGCTATTAATAAACCAGATATCATTGCTGCCACCGAGACCTGGCTTAAACCAAACATAAAAGATTCAGAAATCCTCCCTCCAAGCTACAGTGCATTAAGGATTGACAGATCCCACAAAAAAGGAGGTGGAGTAGCACTACTTTACTCTAATATCTTTAATATATTTCCATATAAAGATAACATCCCTCAATTCTCAAAATCACCAATGCTGAAATTCTGGCCTCCTTCCTAAAAATAAATAATTCAAAAAATCTATGTATCATAGTCCTTTACATTCCCCCTGGAAATAACATACCTGTTCTAGAAGATATATTGTCTTGGGTCTTTAACACTATTAAAAATGAAACTATCATTCTGGGTGATGTAAATATTAACTGGTCAAATTCCCAACCTCAAATATAAACCTATTTCATTTTACCCAACTTATCACCTCTCCTACAAGATATAGCAGTAGTACTAGGAGGGTTCTATCCTAGACTGGATATTGGTGTCTGATCCTACTAAAATCTCCTCAGCTGGTAGCCTCACAAGTGCTATAAGTGATCACCTCCTTGCCTTTGTTCATCGAACAGCACCCTGCTTCCACAAGCAGCATCATTACAAACATGTTGCAGATCTTAGCAATTTTAATCCACAAACATTCACCAATATACTACAAAGTATAAACTGGTCTAAATTAAAATATCTTCCTCTAGATGACGCACTTGATTACTTTAACACTAACTTTTTAGAAATACTAGACAGTCTTGCACCCCTAGAGTAAAACGGGTGAAAACCAACCATGCTCCATGGCTAACCAAATCTACTAAAGAACTAATGCTAACTACAGACAAAACATGGAAACAATGGCAAAAACTTAAAAAACCCTCAGATCAATTGAGATACAAACCGTTCTGTAACCAAGAAAAAAGACTAGTAAGTAAAAACAAAAAATACTGTTTAAAACTTCAAACAAATCATAAGCAAATTCCCCCCAAAATTCTGGTCATCTATAGGATCACTTCTAAACCTGGCACAGAAAGCATCCCATGTCCTCATCTTGACAAACCACCAGAAGAAATAGCCACTCACTTTTTAACTCACACTTCATAAATTCTATAGCCAACATCACTGCTAACTTTCCACAACTTCAGTCTAGTGCAGATCCCACAGTTTAGTCGCACTATCCCATCTCTCTCAGTCCCCGATCTCTATACAAACTCACAGATGAAACAATAACAATAAATCCTTCACCCATATTCTCACTTACTACAGTCCCAATTTCTACTATAAAAAGGCTACTTCTCAAGTAAAAACCCAGCTCTAATGCAGCTGAGAAACTTCCCACTGAATATTTAAAACTTGCTGCACAGGCCATTGCCTACCCTATTAACATACTAATTAACAGGTCCTTCCAAGAGTCATGTGTCCCAAAACTTTGGAAAAGAGCTTTTATTCTACCTCTTCACAAAGGAGGCAACTCGACTGATATCTCTAACTACCGACCCATAGCCATATTATGTCCTATTTCTAAACTCCTTGAAAAATGTGTACACATGCAACTTCTGCATTTTCTCCTTATTAACCAAATTCGATCTCCAACTCAACACAGATTCAGACTAGGTCAAAGTACTACAACTGCCCTACTATCCTTCATGGACACAGTCACTAAAGCTCGAGACTCAGGAAAATTTGTATCCAGCCTATTTCTTGACTTATCAAAAGGCTTGGATACAGTATTTCACTCACTTCTCCTTTCTCAACTCTCAAATACTGGTCTCTCACCTCCCTCTCTTTACTGATTTACCAGTTACATATCAGACAGACAACAGACAACAATCAGTTAAATGATAAAACTCTTTATCGCCCTATCTCCACACCTCTACAGGCGTTCCCCAAGGCTCTATAGCAGGGCCACTCCTGTTTAGTATCTTCATTAATCACCTTCACTCTTCATTCAGTCAGGGGTCACTCATATAATATGCTAATGACTCTACAATTATACACCCTACAGACACACCATCAGATCTACAAGTCATTCAGTCAGCATTTACTTCCATGGAGACCTGGTTATACAATAACCATTTATCTCTTAATCCCAACAAAAGCAAACCTATTATATTTACTCCCAAGAAAACATTTCCATAAACAAATCTCAGTTCACTATACTTTCCCAGAGAAGCATAAAAAATTAACTAATTAGCTACACCAAACTGCTAGGAGTAATAACTGATGAGAGCTAAAAATTTGACCTACACATACAATGCTAGATAAAAAACACATCAAAACTAGGTATTCTATACAGGCATAAACATTTCCTTTTTCCTCCCACTAAACAAGTATGTGCTACCACTTATCTGCTTCTGTCTATTATTTAAAGTTCCCTCTTGCTTACTAGCCTATGCTGTCTAAAAACTAAACTTGAAACATGTTATAACAAAATCGCCAAGTTTGCAACAAATACCATACATTCTACCCACCACTGCACATCCCTACTCTCACTTAACTGGCCTGAACTTCCACACTATCTCACCTATCTGCAATTAACTACAGTACAGAAAATAATATTCAAACCCTCAGGTCTAAGTACTTCATTTACCCACTACCATCCCAACAGATCCCTTAGATCTGAAAAACAGCACCTTCTGCAAACCCACAAGCCCAAGCTACCTGCTGAGCAACTTCTTTACTCTTGTATCATAACCAGAGCCTGGAATGCTTTTCTATTAGTAATTCATAACATTCAGAGTCATGCTTCTTTTAAAACCTCTTTGCGTGAACATCTTTCTACTAACTGGTTCTGAACTTGAGCCTCCGCCATCCATAACATGACTGCCATCTTCCTCTTGTTTACATTCATATTTCTAATGTCTTTACCAATTAAATACCCAGAGATATCTTAGGTACACATGTAATGTACACTCTTGCTCATCATACCCTTCTTTGCTATCTTAAGCATGCATTGCTAATGTTTTCCAGTGCTTTTATTTTTTATGTAAATGTTATATTGTTAAATTCCAAGATAATACTACATTTTTTGTGTAAAAGTTTTAAATTGTTAATTTTTTTAACTATTCTAAGTTGTATGGTGCTTTTCTGCCTGGGCCTCCACTGAAAATGGGCTCTTTATGGCCCAGTGAACTATCCAGCAAACAAATGCTAATAAATAAATAATTCAACATTTGCCCATAGATAATTCACTTGATAAGTAACTGGCTGACCTGTTAAAGTTGAGGCTACTCAATGTCACCAGTAGAATCCTACAAGGTTCTGCCCTAAGCCTCATCCTTTTTCATGTATATTTTCTGACATGAAAGCAGATATGAAGTGACTATAGCTAACAAAGATTGCTGATGACTGCAAACTGGCAGCAATTATCAAGTTCCATTTTGATATTCAAATTCTCCAACAAGGCCTGTACCAAATAAAATGCTTGATGTGTTAATTATGATTTTCCCCCAACATCAAAAAATATGGCGTAGTTTACTTTGGTAAACCTAGCATCACTATACCACAAAGACTGCATTCCACTTAAATCTGACACAGTCATCAGGAACTTGGGTACCCGTTGAAGACAAACTCTCTTTTGATTACCATGCTTTATTATTATTAAACAAAAATCCTTCTGCCTTGTAAAACTTACCAATCATGGCATCTCCTCAATGTCCAAAAAAGTTAGAGCTATTCTTTATTCTTCCCTTATTAGGCCCACCCTACAACTGACTACAATCAGTGGTAAAACAACTCATGTTCATGAGATATAATCCTATAATGCCCCATCACCAAAACCAGATGGGGTGGCAAGTACCAAACACAATGTATCTCCCATTGCTGGAATAGACTGCTCTTACATATCAAGAATATTACTTCCTTGGGAACCTTAAAACTACTTTAAATGCCTACATGGGTGAGTGCATTCCCCTTGGATATATGAGAAAAATCTACTTAATGGAGGACAGTGTAAGCACCCCGCCACTAATAAATGATGTAACTGAACTGCTTGATGGTCTATTTGGTCATAAGCTTAGTAAAACATATGAAGCTATGACTCTGTCAATAACTCATATACTTGGCACATAATTTTGGATAGCTTGTTCTAACACAGTTAATAAAATGTATCTACCAAAATTAGAATTAAATGCACATGTGAATAATGTCTTTCTTATGATATTTAGATTCTAAGTAGGAACATTCTTTAAAAAAAAATATTTAAAAAAGTATGAATTGGACTTTTCTTGGCCCAAAGTTCACAAGATCTAGGAGTCTTTTCATTTACCAAAACTTAAGTAACATTCCTGTAACATATGAGCTCATACTATAATTCTTTATATTTCTGTAATTCTTGTTCTGCTTCCAATTACTATAGATACTTTATAAACTAAATAACATACTGTATAATCACATGTGATCCTGGTTTCATGCTCCATGGACCAGCTCAACTATCAGGTTAGTAAACAAACAAATAAATAAATATTTATAAATGGTTTCAGTATATTTGAAAAAGGAAAATATATATTTAGTCCTACAAATCACACAATATAATATCTGGGATATTTTAAAAACACAGGAAATTAAAATGTAGAAATTATTTACCAGTTCTTTTATCAAGTCTGCAATTTCAGTAAGATGCTGAAGAACAGATTCGCCATGAGAATGTTTCATATTTCTGATTTCTTTTTCTAAGTAAAACAGGTATTGATTAATAAAAAAACTATAAGAAAACATCCAAAAATACTATTATAAAATACTAATATATACAGTTGCATTTCATGTACTTCCCTTTACTATTTAAAGGTATAGCTATTTACATATATATGTGGATTTTAAAGGTAGTTTAAAGACATTCTGCCTCATTCACTTGCTCTCTGTTCCACATACCTATGAACCTATGAATCCGCTGGGATGTTTAATTTTTCAGCACCACAGGACAGCTTAGCCACAGTGAAGAGGATGGAGTCTGTGCAAACCCTGTACTGACAAGCACATGATGTCTTTCTGCTACATGCCATTTGTCTAAGCTGAAGTACAACATAACTCGGCTCCAGAAGTATTACATGGTAGCCTTTTAGCAGCACAGCAGCAACAGTAATTTGGAAGACGTTTACAGTTTCTTTTCATATGCACTGTGTAATGTTTGATTGGCACATACCCATCTACAACCCCTTTTTCCCATTTTATACATGAAGTCGGGGTCTCACTTCAACAGTGACAATCATCTAGAGCCAAGGTTTACACCACTGGATGGCTAGCCCTGCCATGGCTGTTTTTCCACATCACACAATTGCACACACACTCAAACCTATAGTCAATTTAGAGTGCCCAATCCACCTACTGCATATCTTTGGAATATGGGAGGAAACCAGAGTACCTAGAGGAGGACATGAACACTGCACAGGTACCACAGTATATTGGGATATTTATGCTGAAGTACTTATAAGCAATTCTTGGCCTTAAATTGTAGTTTAGCATGCACATGCGACTAACCAACTGCAAATTACATTTTATCAAAAGGTTACTTTTCCACATCACAAAAACTGCCTCATGGATGTACCATACACTCATTTCCTCACTCTTTTGACTGCTGACTCCTCAGGAAAACTATTACAATCATACCGCCCTTTCTATAACAAAATAATCTCTCACATTTCCAATGAATCATCTTCAAACTGCATTTTCTGTCCTCATGCACCTCATTTTGTTTAAAATATATTGCCCTCTTAGAGATTTTGGGTACTTGAAGTTTCTTTCATGCTCACCCTCCCTATTTTCAAAATAACATATAATGTACTCTCTAATCTGCCTGTATATCTGTGGCTGCTTTTTATTTATGAAAGATTCGTAGTCTGTAGACCTTACCAGGCTAAATGCTAGGAATTAAAGGAAAGTAGAAAACAATAAAAATGAGACAGTCAAACAGCAAATCAAATAAAAGTTATGGAAGCTTATCATAACAACAAATTTGTCAAAAGAAGGCCCATCTTCATTAACTTATAAGACATATACCACCAACATTAGGACTGCTTGGCAAATAAAAATGCATCTGTTGTCTGTCTCTCCTTCCCTGTCCTACAGGGCACCTGTGTGGCACCTGCTTCCAGTTCTGAACACAGCAAAACAAGCAAAAGGAAATGCTCCTGTAAAGACAGATTTGCAGGTAGGATGCTGAAAGGAGGTTCTGTCACTAAAGATGGACTACTCCTGATAGATCAATCATTATGGCAAGTATCCATAAAGTTAGTATCCATTAAGAAGAGGCCCATTTTTCATAACTTGTCAGAGTCCTTAACTAATGCTCTTGGATGACCACTCTGTGGAAACATTCCCTGGATGACCATGGCTAACAAAAAGACCTGGACCTCAAATGTTAAATCCAACATATAGTACTTTGCAAAGATATTCAAAGTCTGCCAACTTTCAGCTGCACATATGTCACCTAAGATTGTGCAATACACAAGCAAACTGTAGAAGTAACTAGTGAAATGCATCTTCAGCAAAGAAAGTTATGATTACCCAAACTTGTCATAACAAAAGGAAATTAATTAGCCAGCCACACAGAGAAGCTTTTTCCATGTCCTTTTCATTCAAATGTGTATTAACAAAGAATGCAAAAACCTGGTCATGTTTTTGCAGAGATTCAGTGCTACTCATGTAGTACCCATGTTGCCTCTAGGCATGTATGCAATGAAGAAGATATTTCCTTAATTTATATAAACTGAAAATAAAACAGTCAAATTAACAAACCAATTAAAATTGAGCTCTGAAAAAAAAACATAGGTAAGGAAGAAGGGTTTGTGCTGTTGGGGGAGAGGGAAAGGGAGATGAAGAGAAAGTACCAGGAACTTTGAAATCCTTTTAACAGAAGTAATATTCACCAAAAATAAGGTCTTATGGGACACAAAATTTAATTTAGTAGCATCTGCTGGCACAGATGAAAGAAAATAAAGCTTCTCCAATGGCAGCTTAAGTTGAAGGGGTAGCTATTAAGGAAGTGGGAACCATGTTTACCTGGGCCAAAAAACTGCTACCAGAATCACCTTAATCTTGTGGAACTGAACCTTCTGAATGCACATCACTGTCAGAGGAAATGAGTAGAAAAGAGAAGACTGCCTAGCTATGGGTGGGTTAGGCATTCCTGATCACTGAGAAGAGGGAGCACATAGAAGCAGATGGAGAATATGGCGTTGGTTGGGAATATAAATATGCTGCATACCAGGTATGTCCCCTCTGCAGAATATCCATTCAGCAAGACATAAACTGAGGGATCACTCATGTTTGCTTCCTCAGGATACGAGTCACCACAAGGAACTTCCATGACTACATATTCTGCTACCATACCCTCATAGCTTCTCAGCACAATGGATAACAGTGGGTCCTTCCATGTTTGTTGAGAACTTGGGTAGTCAAGCATTTACAGATTCTCACTGTCCATAACAGATATAGGTATCACACCAGGAGTGAATTTCCAATTCCCCATCTGCTGCTCCAAGTTACACTTGAATTGAGTTAAGGAAGAACTCTTTTTCACACAGATGGGAAACCTGTTCCAGAGAAGTGGTAGTCTCTGAGACACATACTTGTCATTCAAGCAATTATGTTGCAAGCAAAGTTTAAAACCCTACATCAGGCAATTATGATGCTATTTGTTTTGCAGACATGCAGAAGGTCCATCAGAGCAGGATCCAAGGATGCCTTGTATGTCAGGCATAGAGTGCCCCTCAACAGTCTGTAGGAGACAGATTACAGAGATATGGCTTTAAGGTGATCTGCTTAGAACATGTTGTTTACACCCTTATTCTTTTTGAGAGGAACATCTGTGGACATTCCATTTGTTGCATGTGCCTGGTCAGGTACACACTAGTGGGGGAGTTGTACTCAATGATCGGTCTGATGAGGGCCAAATACAGTGAAATTATGACTTCCTTGAAACTAGATGCCAAATTTTTGCTTTTAAGTTGTGCAACACAACATGATTTCCTTACTACCATTGACACATTATAGTTGAAGGCCAGATTACTGTCTACATGTGCCCCCAAATCCTTAACTATTGGGTCTACTCTTAAGGGTTTATCAATGTGGTAGTTTCCAGGCTAGCAAACTTCCTAAAGGATTATATCATGCATTTTTTGATACCCTAAAAAAGAAATTGGTGAATGATACAATTTTACTCCCACCCCGGCAGTAATGGTTTGTCCTTTCTCCTTCATACCATCATCATATTTGTCAACTTCTGGTTCAAACAGGAGAAGCTCTTTAAACAGGAAATCCAAAAAGATCCCTTTGGTGCCTTTTCCAAACTGAGTTAACTCCAACAAAAAGTACTGGTGTATGGTTATGCTTGATCCTATTGCTTTAGCCCTTCATTCTGTGGCATAATAAGCCAAACAGACCATGAGACTTGTTGTGTCTTTCGGCTTATCCCAGTTAGGGGTCGCCACAGCGGAACTCTGGTCCGCTAATGATTGCTAGTTGATTTTTACGTGCCGAGTTACCAGCCCTGGCGCACAACCTTCAACGAAGGTACGCCCATTCACGCATGTCTCCACGCAGAAGACGCACTAGCTGAGAATCAAACCGGACAGCGTCTTACTATGAGGTGACAATGCTACCGCAGCACCACCACCGTGAAGTCAAACAGACCATGAGACTACTAAAGCTAAAAGAAATAGGTACATGGGTTTTGAAAAGCCCTCTTAAAGGTAAAAATAAAAGCGGAACAGCACATTGGTATATGTGCAGACATTAAATGAAAAAGATATAAACCTCTTCTGCAACATCAACAGAACAGTTTGGCTATATCTCGCAGAAGATACCACTGCAGTGGAACAGACTCCCCATCCACATAAAACAAAGTTCATCCCTGCCCATATTCAAGTGCAACTTAGATCTATGGACAGGAAACAGAAAATTTACCCTAGGACCCCCCTATACTACTAATGGACAGAGGCAGCTCCTAAATAATTTATCCCATGCATGTGTTCCCTCAAATTATCTATAGTACATCTCCAGTTATTCTCATTAGGGATAATATATAATTATCAATCATGGGATGGGTTAAGACCAATCTATAACCAAATGGGATAGAGTATTTTGAGCACACAAAGGGAAACTGGTTAGGCTTAAAATGTCCCAAAAGGGCAACTAGCTTAGTACTTATCTATGACTATAAACCTGTAAGAAACAGAAGTTCTGAGTACTTATAACATACTGATATCGAATAAAACTGAAAAAAATCATGAAGGTAGCCAAGAGACATTTCGTTTATGCCAGAAATTTTTAGTGGCAGAAAAAAACTGGAGAGACATACCATATAGTTGCATTCCAGGACAGAGGAGGAGGAGGAACTATCAGCCTGATTGATTAATTCATTGATTGATTGACATTTGTTGACCGGAAAAGTCCAACTGGGTCAGGAACCCATTTTCAGTGGAGGCCCAGGGAGAAAAGCTCCACAAGACATTATGTATGTACAGAAATAAGTATTTCACATGAATTTACAGTACAATATAACATACTGAGAGAAGTTATAAATTGTGGGATTACAATATTAGAGAGAAACAGAGTAATTTACAAGATTTTTTTGTAAATACTGAATAGGATGAAAGGTAAGAAAGGGAAAACCAGTAGAGGGGTAGTTTTAAAGAGGTGAGGGTTAGAATGATAGTTAAAGTTAGAAAGATCAATAGTAAGAATAGAGTAGTTTAAAATAACTTGCAGATCAAAATAGCTTCCTTCTGGTTTTGAGGGATAAAAATTGAGGTAAGTTAGAGGGAAAACTCAAAAAAAGGAGTAAGATGGTTGTGTGCACAGACCAAACAACACTCAGCAAACAAAAAAACACTTCTAGCACCCTTGAGTAAATATTTACTTTCCAATTTTATTTTATTTTCAATGAAGGAGCATTGGGAGTCTTTGCCCAGCCAACAACTGTTTTACAAAAACAGTACTTTCCTTTTCCTAAGCTGCTGTCTTATTTTGTTCCAGACACTACAGTCCAGGTGTGATCAACACTTCCTTAATCCATTTCCTGATCTGTAGTCATCACTTTCACTTCCACTTTCTCCAACTGATACCAATTTGAGTGTTTACATATTGTGAAGGACTTGTGGCAGTGTATATATATATATATATATATATATATATATATATATATATATATATATATATACACATACATACACACACACACACACACACACACACACACACACACACACACACACACACACACACGTATGCAAAAAGTCGAATTTCTGGTGATTTTGTTTGAAAGTGTCGCTTAACTAACAGATAAAATGTATTTTGTTTTACTTGTCTTTAATCCTGATAGGTGATGTTACGCTGTTAAATACTAGCTAAATAAATATATCATGTATTATATGGTTTATGTATTAGTTTAAAGAGTGACATTGGGAGCTGATTTTATGACCCAGCAATTTTACAAGAAAGTGTTTCTCTTTACTAAATTATATGTTTTTAGTATTTTGTAATATGGTTTGTGTTCAGAATGTGTTTGGCACACTAAATTATGTATCGTATGGCAACTCGGCATGTAAAAATCAACTGCCAATCATTAGCGGACTGGAGTTCCACTGTGGCGACCCCTAACCAAGAAAAGCCGAAAGACACAACAACACAACATGTAAAGTCAAGTTTAACAAGCGACTTCAGAAGCTGTTTTCATAGCCCAGAAATGTTATAAGAATGATAAAGCATATAAACTACACAATAATAATTAATTAATTTAGAACACAGTATGGTATTTTACTTGGACTCTGCCATTATTTTCTCTTCATTAAATTACAAGTTGATAATATTATGCAATATGGTTTGCGCTCTGAATTTGTTTGGTGTATTAGGTGATGCATAATATTAAATAACGTTAGGAATGTCTTCTGAGATTGTAATAACTGTTTATAAAAGGTACATACTTTCTACTAAGTTGCTACTATATACACACAAATTTGTGTGCTTACATACTGAGAGGGACTTGTAGCATTTTATAAAAATATACATGTATATACGTATGCAAAATTTGAATTTCTGGTGGTATTATTTCACAGTGTCGCTTAACAAAAATAAAGTACACATTTTTAGTGAATTTTGAATCTGCTGGGTGAAGTTAAGCACCAGCTATATAAATACAGAATGTATTTTGTGGTTTATGCATTTATTTAACTAGTGTTAATCAGAAGCTCTTTTGCAGCCCAGAAATGTTATAAGAATGCAGTTATTTTTACTAAATTTTAATTAAATCTATAATTATTAGACTGAATCAACTGGCTAGAATGTTTTATAACCTGGAAGGGACATACAATGTTCATAATATTATGAAATAAGGTTTGCATTTTACATTTTTTGGTGCATTAGATGTTGCAAAATATTTAAGGTTTATAAATGTTTGTTTCAGATCCACTGAAGAAGGCTTTGGTAGCTGAAACTGGTTCAGATCTTGCCTATCTTGTTTCTGTCTTCATCAAAAACAAAATAAACCTGGAAATTAATATTTACTCAAGGGTGGTGGAAGTGTTTTTGTGTTTGATATATGCATACAGAAACACACGTGTGGGTTTTCATTTGTATACATGGATAAAGCTATGTATATATATATGTGTATATATTTATGCTACTTCACCTGGGTAGAGCACTGATCACAAAGGATCAATTCAGGCCTAGCCGAGGTTTATACAGCTTCCAAATATGGACTATACACAGTACATCCAAACAATGTTGTGAAACTATCACAAAGAGTATAAGGGCTATGTACAGTACCCACACTGCTTAAGATCGACAGTTTATAACCAGTGATAGGAAATAACCTTAAAAATAAAGAAAAAAAATGAGCAAATAAAGGCAGAATACGCAAGAAAGAGTAGTGTGTGGGTTAGGTTAGCTAATGTGGCTTTGAATTGGGGTCTGAATTTAATGTAGGTGGTAAGTTTTTTTTAATTTGGACTAAGTGATTGCTATAGCTTAGGGCTAGAAGAGAGAAACTGTAGTTAGTATTCTGCAATTTTGTTTTGGGTGAAAGCTGTAGTATAGGGCCTGATTTGGAATGCCTTCTGTGGTTGTAAGAGGGAAGTGTAGTGGTGATTTTGTCAGATATGGGTGTGAAGTGTCCAGATATTAAAGTTTTAATAAGACTGATCCAAAAAAAAGAGGTCAGATATTTTACTTAATGGGAAGAGAATTGTCCTCCTCGATAGTATGGCAGTTTTACTCTCCTTTTGGGGAAGTGGTGATGAAATAACATTTTGTTTGGGATTAACTGAATGGATGCAGTATTCTTATTAGATGCTACAGCTATTGAAAGGAGGACACCCTTACCTACAGCAGATCTTGTAAGAAAGGAGAGGAAGTGGAAGATTTCACGAGCCCAGAAAGAAGATATCTGATTTTTTGTCCTGGTATTCTTAATGTGAAGCTGAAAGTTTAGGGTCTGGTCCAACCAAATACCTACATATTTCAAGGCTGTGGTGGTTTAATTTTGAAGAAAGTTTTGGTCTTTAATGTCTAGGATGCTGGGTAACTTTGAAAATTTTTGACAGGTATTGAAAATCATGGCTTTGGCTTTATTGTAGTTGAGAAGTAGTTTGTTCTATTCAGTCATGTGGCATGTGTGAGAAGTCATCTTGGATTTGGCACTGTAAGTCAGTGTGGGATGAACATTCTGGCCATAGGGGATAAGATGCCTCCCACCCTTAAGGAAAAACATTAAAGCACACAGAAAACTATTATTTCTTGAACATCAAAGTTGCTTGCTAAACCTCCTTAAAAACAAGAAAAATAACCATGAACTACAGCTAATCTCAGCTGAGACTTCAAAGTAATCATGCACTTATAAATTAATCAGAAATTGATACTTTATTGGAAAATAAAAAAAAAAATGAAATAGATGAGTACTATTGTTCTTTACAAAACTTAATCAGATTTAACTCCATGCATTATTTAAATAAGCTTCAAGTCATAGTTAATTGTCAATTCACTCAAGCTGAGGTTATAAATGTATGGTATGGGCTGTTTGGCCAAGATAAAGTAGGATACGTCTCATCTTTTATCCCTGTTCTGCATATTTACTTTTATTGGTAGCTAATTGGTTATACTCAAACCACCACACAACAAGCACTCTAAAGTAAGTGTTTTTGCAGGAGGGCTGCACTCCCAAACCCACTGAAAATAATGTATACCAACTCTGAGATAGAAAAACAGTGGGGAAAGGCATATTCCCTATCCCCACTATACTTTGATCTCACATAAATCTTGAGAACAACTTGTGTTTTACAGGATAGCTGAACAATAATTTAAACAAGATAGACACAGTAATATGGTAATCACTATAAACCAGTAAACTGAATTTCAGCATCACTACAAACATACAGGGATTGCTGGCACATGTTGATACATAATATAGGTTCATAGGTTCATACTAGGCTATCTGCCCTAGGGCATTTATAAGCCTAGCCAGAGTGTGTCTGGCTTTCGCCACCCATTTTAAATTAATTTTGCTATGCCCTTTTTCGAGGTTAGAGAGTCAATGAGGGACTCTGCCTAACCTGGACTGGGATTTTATTCCAGAGTGAAGGGAGCCTCTGGGTTATGAATCTGTCCCTCCAGCATGTCCTATTTATTTCAGTGCTGAGGTTCAAGTCTCTCGAGCACATAGCTCGATGGGATTTGGATTTTCTGAAGTGCAGCATGTCCATTAATTCCGGGTTGGACATGGCTTTATACGTCAAGCACAGATCGCCTCTGAGCAGGCGGTATGCCACTGAGTAGAGCTGGAGTTTCTTTAACCGGACAGCATATGGCATCTGTTTGAGCCCTTTGATCCTCTTGGTGAGGTACTTTTGGGGTCTTTCCAGTTGCTGCAGGTGTCTGGTAAGGTACATCCCAAAAGGGGCGTT